>NW_025202601.1:3840-7954 GCF_004010195.1 Chiloscyllium plagiosum
ATTTGATTCTTAATTCCTGATATTTTACTGAATTCAAGTTCCAACATTTGCCGAGGTGGAATTCAAATCCGAGGTCTGGGTCCCTGAATTATTATTCCAGAGATCATACAGCTCGGCCATTGCCTCCTTGGCATCTCCAAACATCTCCAATGAAAATAGTGATTTTACTGTTGGCGTGTTTTTGCTGCATAAGGCAAAGAAATTATTTGCAAAACATACCATCCTTCTCATTTTTTATTTATGAGTAGGCGAGATGATGGAAAGTGCTCTTGGTGAAAAGGACCTGTATGTCCTTGATCATGAGTCACTGACAGAATTCATGCAGCGCAGTAAGTAATCAGCACAGTAAATGTGTGGTGCCCTTCATTGCAAAATGATGCAAGTAGAAGAGTGAAGACACCTTCCTGCAGTTGTAGAGTATTCTTGAGACAGTACTTGGGGCACTGTGAACTGATTTTCTCTCCTCTATATGGAATGATCTCCTTGCCACAATGTAAAGGAGTTTCACCAGATTAATCCCTGCGGTGATGGTGCCATCAGGAGAGTGTGAGGAAAACGACTGTTTAAACTGTATCTTTACAAAAGAATAAAAACTGATTGCATTAAAACTTGAGCGTTCTGGACTAACTCTCATTATTTCCAAAACAAATCACTGATAGCATGAAATATAACATGTTTTTCCCCGATAGACGTCTTCATATTTGGACAAGTATATAAATAGGAACTACTGAGAAGGATATGGGCCAAGTGCAGAGCAATGAGGTTAGCATGGATGGACATCTTGGTCAGCATGAACCAGTTTGTCCTAAAGGGCCTGTCTCCGTGCTGTATGATTCTATGACTCTTTCACAGTTTGCATAGTTCTGTTGAGCCCCCATATAGGTTGAGAGAGAGCTCCAGGTTCTGAGTGAACTCTCACCGCCTCAACGTGCAGTTGGTGTGTGACCTGCACTGAACGTCATGTTGTTCACAAATCTGTCAGCAGTCACACGCTGATAGAGTTAACCATTCACACAAGATTGTGACCTCCGTACAGAACACTAGCCTGTTTTCTCTGTCTTCTCAGTCCCTTTTTGTCTAAAAGCTGTTCCTTGGCTCAAAGAGATATTCCTTGATTTTTTTTTTCAGAAGGGCAATAAAACGGGGCCTGACACCGATCAGCCTTGTTTGCTACAGAGATGAAAGGGGTTTTAAGAGGCCTTTTTATATATGAAAACTTCAAGCCAAAGTGGTCGTGCTTTAGAAGTGACCTGTATAATGAAAAGGGAGTGGTCAGCTCTTATTACCTGAATTAGCTGAGCTGAGCTAAGCTGAGCAGTTTTCAGTTGAGGCGTGAGCTGGGAAGTTCAACAGTGAGCTCTGTGGAAACTCTCCTTTTTTGCTCTTCACCTGTAAGCATGTGTTCCATTTGTACCGGTTTTTAAAGGGAGTTTGCTTATTGCCCTGTTGCGTATATTTGGAACAGCATACTTAATTCTAGTTGAATAGTTTGTGTTCTGTAGGGGTTCTTCATTCTGTTCTTTGTGCTTCATTGTGTAATTTTGTGAATAAAGTTTTTGTCTCTTTTCAAATGTAGTAGACATCCTAGGTATCTCACTTTGGGTTTTTCCATTGTACACTTACCGAAACAAGATACAAAGTTATGCTCTGGGGTGCCTGCTTAAAAATGTTTTGAGTGGTCATGCCGAGTCCATAACAGATTGGGGGCTCTTTGCGGAATTTTAAACATTGCGCATGAAGTGCTTCTGCTTTATTTCGGGTGTTGGTTTTGTTGGGTAGACAAAGCTTGAAATAGTAATGGCTCTTTCAGTCGCCAAACATTTTCTGGATATGGATGCAGTGACTTTGGCAGGTTTGCAAAAAAGTGAATATGACCAAGTTGCAAGAATTAACAGAGAGGCTGGAATTGGAACTGCCTGCTTCTGTGATGAAAGGAGACATAGTTACAGCAGTAGCTCATCAATTAAACTTATTGCAGAAACCATCAGAATCTACAGAGGTAGCAAGAATTCAAACGCAAATATACCAGCTCGTGTTTAAGGCCAGAGATAAGGAAGGGGCAGCAGAAATGAAACAGTTTGAGGTACGATTAAAAACAGAAGAGAGAGAGAAAAAAAAGAGAGCAGCAGAAGAGAGAGAAAGGAGACAACAGCAGCAGAGTAGAAAGAAAGAATGAGCTTTTGAACAACAAAAACTGACATTCAAAAATGAAATGTCAGCGTAAAGGGCTGGACATAACGGCAGAGGGAAGGGTTAGTGGGGAAGAGAGTGAGGATGAACATGTCCCTGGTAGTCAGAAGCCTAGTGAGAAACTGTTTAGGTATGTTCAAGCCTTGCCGAAATTTGATGAGAAGCATGTAGAATTGTTTTGCAACTCAATTGAAAAGGTGGCTAAACAAATGCAGTGCCCAGAGGCAATGTTGTTTTGTAGATCCAAACGAAACTTGTAGGTAGGGCTAGTGACGTATTCGCATTCCTTTCAGAGGAGGTATCTGGGGAGCACGAGGAGATGAAAAATGCTATTTTAACTGCATATGAGATTGTACCAGAAGGTTATAGGCAACGTTTCAGGGATCTAAGAGGGCCTCTGGTCAAACTTACATTGAGTTTGAAAGGATCAAACAGAGTAATTTCGATAGATGGATAAGAGCTTTAAAAATCAAGCAAACCTATGCTAACCTTAGAGAGGTAAATATTTTGGTGGAATTCAAAAATTCACTGCCTGACGTAATGCAAACTTGTAGAAGAGCAGGGAGTTATAACAGCAAGGTTAGCTGCTGAAGTGACTGATGATTATGAATTGGTCCATACACTAATTTTGGCTTCCAGAATCAATTTCAGTCCATGAGGAACAGAAATTGGAGAAAACAGATATCCTTACGGGGATAGGGAGAGGCAGATCTTAGTGAAGGTCATAAGCATAATTTACGACAAGTTATAAAAAAAGAAACCCTTGAGGGGGACAAAGAAGTTAAACATTTCCGGTGTTTTCATTTTAATAAAGTGTGCCACACGAACTCACAGTGTTGGTGGGCGAGGAGAAAGCCAGATGAAGGAAAACCAGACAAGTCTGGCAGTTTTTCTTTGGACGAGTAACAAAAATTACAATGGAAATTAGACAACTGACGCAGAATGTACAAGATGATCAGAGGTTGATTAAGGAGGACGTGGCAGATCTGCTTAAAAATACACATGTAAGGGTAAAGTCTATTCACATAGGCCAGGAGTAATAGGTAAGGGGGTTCGAATTATTAAGGAACACAGGATCTTCTCAGTCTGTAATGCTGAGGGATGAGGAAATATGTACTCCCGAGAGAGTACTGCAAGAGAAGGTACTAGTAACAGGAATTCATGGTGAGTCCAAAAGTGCTCAATTGTGCAAAGTGAGTCTAGGGATTCCAGAGAAGAGTGGGGAATGCGTGGTAGGAGTACTGGACCCCAGGAGTACAATTTGTCCTCGCAAATGATATAGCTGATTCACCAGTAGGCGTGCTGCCTACTCTAGTTGAAAAGCCAGTGGAGACGTAGGCAACTGAAGTCCAGTATTTTTCAAGATCACCAATGTACAGGTTTATGCAGGAGACATCAAAGGCACAGATAAGGGAGCTGACATAGAGTTATCCGAAACCTTCTTTTCTCAGGTAAGTAGAACAGAGAAGGAGCAAGTAGAAAAGCACGCAAGTATTCTTAGCTCTGCTAAGCTTATTGATTTCCAGCAGAAAACTGAGGAGTCAAAACAGTTATATAAAAATGCATTTAGCAAGAAAGAAAACGAATGCATTCCTGTCTGTTCTTACTTAACAAATGATGTCTGAATGAAGAAATAGAGACCATCTCACATTCAAGCAGATCAGACAGGGAGCGAAATTCAACAAATTGCTTTGCCAGTAGGGTATAGAAAGGTGCTGCCAGTGGTGCACGAGCTACCCTTGAAGGTCATTTCGAGGTGAGGACACGACCGGCTAAACTACAAATGTATTTTTACTGGCCTGGGCTACACAGACATGCAGTTAAATTTTGCCAGACGTGTCAAACAGATCACACATGCAGTACTAAAACCTGCAACTTTAATACCTCATCAGGCACTTGAGGAACCTTCCACAAGAGTGTTGAT
>NW_025202602.1:0-7954 GCF_004010195.1 Chiloscyllium plagiosum
GGTGAGAATTAGGGAGAGAGAGGGTGGCACGAGGGAGGGTTTTGGATTCTTGGATAATTGGGGCTCTTTCTGGGGTAGTTTGTATTTCTACAAGCAGGATGGTCTTTATCTGAACCATATATCCTGGGGGGGATATTCGTTGAGGCTATTGGAGTGGGTTTACCTTAATACATATGGACCCTTTTAAGGTGAAGGGTGGAAGGTATAGGGGGGTGTCAGGGGTAGGTTCTTTACCCAGAGAGTGGTGGGGGCATGGAATGCTCTGCCTGTGGGAGTGGCAGAGTCAGAATCATTGGCGACCTTTAAGCGGCAATTGGATAGGTACATGGATGGGTGCTTAAGCTAGGACAAATGTTCGGCACAACATCAAGGGCCGAAGGGCCTGTTCTGTGCTGTTTTGTTCTATGTTCTGTGGACGCACATGGAATAGTGTCGGTTAGATGGGCTTCAGATTGGCATGACTGGTCGGCACAACATCGAGGGCCGATGGGCCTGTACTTCACTGTAATGTTCTATGTTCTACATTATACAAGTGACTTGGGGCGTAACAATCTCAGGTCAGCCGTTGTGTCATGAAGCTGAGGGAATGTATCATTTCACGCTGAGAGATCCTCCGGGAAGTTGGAATAAGGTGCAGTTTAAAAGAATACAAAGTTTTAAAGTGAATCGCAGAACGCACAAGATAGAAATAGAAACAAAACTAGCCAATTAAATGAGTTTGACAGGAAAATTGACCAAGGTAAACAGGTTCAACAGCCTGAAACATGGGTCTGTAAATGAGCAGTAGAAAACATTTGAGGCAACAATTTAAACCATTCAACAAAAGGACATTCCATTGAAACAGACAAAACCTCAGCAAGAAATTCCCACCAGTCCCTCACTCAGAACAAAATGGATCATATTCGATTATGAGGCTGAGAAGATCACCAAAAAGTACTTAAAATCCTGAAGTGAGAAAATATTTTAGGGGTAAGTTTTAAAGGGATTGCAAAGGGTCCCCGAGCAGGCGGAGGGCAGGTGGAGGTGGAAACATTGACAGGGTTTGATGAGATGTTAGGAACCGGGAAGAGGTGAAGGTGCTGGAGCTGGTGAGAATGTTACAGAGAGTGGTCAGGGCCTGAACGGTGTTACAAAGCCAGTATGAATTGCTGCAGCTGCAGGTGTTTGCAGAGGTAGGGAGGGACATATGTATTTTTATTTATTCATTCATGGGATGGGGATCTCATGCATGTACCAGCATTCTTGCCCCTCTGCTTATGGCTGAGAGTGCAGCTCAGAGTCAGCCTGCTTTGGTCTGGAGTCACATGTAGGCCACGCCAAATTAGAATGTCAGATTGCCTTCCCTAAAGTACGTATGTGAACCAGATGAATTCTTCCTACTGATCAACAATGCTTTTATAGTGGCCTCACCAACGTCTTGCACAGACACACCATGACATCCCAACTCCTACTCTCAATGCTCTGACCAATGAAGGTAACAATCCCAAATGCCTGCTTCACCAGCCTGCCTTCCTGCGACATCACTTTCAAATAACTGTGTGCCTGCATCCCTGGGTCACTGATTGACAACACTACCCAGGGACCGAACTTTAAATGTTCAAGTCCTGCCCTGGTCTGTTTTCCCAAAATGCAACATCGCACATGTACCGAATAAAACTCCACCAGCTGTTCTTTAGCCCACTATCCCAGCAGTACTGTTAACCCTGTTGTCTCATAGGTAATATTTTTCACTGCCCACTATATCACCAATTTCAGTGTCACCCACAAACGTACTTACCTGGAAACCAATAATCCCATCCAAATCATTTATCCAAATGGACCGACCACACTGCTGGTCACATGCCTCCAGTCAGAAAAACAAAACATGTCCCACCACCCTCCTCCCATGAAGTCAATTCTACATCTAATTGACTAGCTCTTCGTGGATGCCATATCCTTTTACATTGATCTGAACTTATTACCCAGTTTACCATATGGAACGTAGAACACAGAACAGTACAGTACAAGACCCCTCAGCCCTCAATATCATGCCGACCTTTTATCCTCCTCTAAGATCAAATGAACCTATACACCCTTCATGTTACTATCATCCATGTGCCTATCAAAGAGTGCATTAAATGTTCTTTTTGTATCTGACTCAACCACCACTGCATGCATTCCACCCACCCTCCACTCTATAAAAAAGAACGGAACTCTGAAATCTCCCCTTAACCTTCTTGCAATCACCCTAAAATAATAACCTCTTGTTGTAGTCTTTTCTGCCATAGGAAATAAATTTGCTTACTATTCACTCTATCTGTGCCTCTCATCATCTTGTTCACCTCTATCAAGTCGCCCCTCACCCTTCTTCGCTCCAGTGAAAAAAACCTTAGCTCCCTTCACCTTTCTTCATCAGAAATGGCCTCCAGCCCAGGCAGTATCTTGGTAAAGCTCCTCTGCACCCTCTCTAAAGCTTCAAAATCATTCCTGTAATTAGAGGACCAGAACTGAACACAATATCTAAGTGTGGTCTAACCAGGGCTCCATAGAGCTGCACCAAACTCAATTCCCCAGCTAATGAAAGCCAACACACCAAGATACCTATCAACTTGAGTCGCAACTTTGAGGGATCTATGCACGTGGACGCCAAGACCGCTCTCTTCCTTCATACTAGCAAGAATCCTGCCTTTAACCCTATATTCTGCATTCAAATTCGATCTTCCAAATGAATCAGTTCATACATTTTCAGTTTGAACTCCATCTGCCCCTTATTAACCCAGCTCGGCATCCTGTCAATGTCCCTTTGCAACCTACAACAGCCCCCAAACTATCTAGCATTCCACCAACATTTGTGTCATCAGCAAAATTACTAATCCACACCCACATCCAAGTCATCGATAAAAACCACAAAGAGCAGAGAACCAGAGCTGATCCCTATGGAAAATCACAAGTCACCGAGCTCCAGGCTGAATACTTTCCATCTAATACCACCCTCTGTCTTCTATGGGCCATCCAATTCAGTATCTAGATTGGCAGATTTCCCTGTATTCCATGCCTCTTTACGTTCTGAATGAATCATCAACGTGTTTTGTCACATCCTGAAAGAATTCTATACACAGACATGGAGGGTTGTAGTGGTATGTGGAGCTTACAGGGAAAGACAGGACTGTTGAGGTTTACAGAGATAAAGGAAGGTAGCATCAACTGGACAATTTTAGCGATTACGGTGTTAATGATTGGTGAAGCTGACAGATATGACGAGCGTTCTGTACTTTAGGGGAGGTTACAAACAGTAGAAATATCTTGTGGATATTACAGGGATCACTAAGACAGCATGGGCCAGGACTGATGTCTGGGATTCCCTGTGTTGTCTCAGTGAGGACCAGTACAGCAGAGGTGAAAGTAGGACCATCACAAGATGGTGGCAATGAAGTCAAGAATGTTGCTGTTCCTTACCCAGTAGTGTATCAATATCCAGTTTTCCTGGTCTGAATATAGAAGGCCACTAACTACTCCCTGTGCTGTTTACTGTGAATGATCTCACCGGCTGCAGGATATACTGAAGGTTCCAGATCTCCCTTCTCCATCTCTCTCTAGCTGACTAACCATCTTCAATGAGGTGATGACAGGACAGGAGTGGGGAATTCTGCAGAGCCAGGAACATTCGGAGTATGAGACCGAGACAGAGAAATAGGCAGACTCAGAAATTAAACTGATGCAACGAGGATCACTAATGTAGAATGGCACTGAGTCAAACAGAGATCTGGAAAATCCCAGTCTCCATCCCTGATGCTGCTGCGTCTCTCTGGAGTGGAGAATTCTGTTGGCTCAGGATCTGGTGTAGCTGCAAGAGCGACAGGCACTGACAGAGGCAGCAATTAGACCCACACAGACCCACCCATGCTGTCTTAGTGATCCCTGTAATATCCACAAGATACTTCTACTGTTTGTAACCTCCCCTAAAGTACAGAACGCTCGTCATATTTGTCAGCTTCACCAATCATTAACACCGTAATCGCTAAAATTGTCCAGTTGATGCTACCTTCCTTTATCTCTGTAAACCTCAACATGGAAAGATATTGACTGCTATAACCAGAATGTTGAAAGGTATCAGGATCAAACAATTGTGTCAGAAGAAGAGGTTTTGATCCACTGAGCGTTGCGCCAACTACTCAGGGAGCAGTGAGCTACTCTGTTGGGATAGGCTTCTCTGGTACTCTGCTGGGGCCACAGACCTGGTAAATCATATGACCAGGATTATGCAGAGTTATTTAGACTGACAAGATGAGAAGGGACAGCCGCAGGTGAAACGAAATTCCCAATCCCATAGAGAAAGATTGAAATATTGGAACACCATGGGGATGTGGTGGAGGAAAAAGTGAAAGAAACAGGAAGGGAGTGAGTTTAACTAAAATTTTACATCAGCAGATATGTTTCTGACATAGATTTCATAAAAAGTAAATTACAGTTTCTTAATTTGATTGCACAAAGTAACTTCAATAAGTGATATGCACGTGTGATTTGTGATTACTTTCTGCTCGCCATCAGGGAGACGTGGTCACAGGGTGAACAAAAAGGTGGGGTATTAACATTCACGGCTACACAGCATTGTGAAAAGCCAGACAAAATGCGAAGCAGGATGGGGAACCCTCATCGTTCGGGATAACATTGGGATTACCAAAACAATTTGTGGCCTCAGATTATCAAACATTAGGAGTCCAAGTTCTGGGTAATAAGGGTCAGAAAACAGAAGTGGAAAGGCAGCGTTAAGGCCATTTTACAGCATTACATTGTTAGACACTGCATTTACAGGGAATTATTGGAATTTGCAACAAACGCGCTGGGATAATTGAGAGGAGATTCAATCTTCCTATCTCATCAGTGATGGGTCACATACGAGTCTGACTCCCTCTCACTCTCAGGGGGAGTCTGTCGGTGGCCAGGCGGAGAGTGGGGCGTTGGTGTGACAGCACGCGTCTTGTGCTGTTTTCTCCTGGATTCCCCTTTCTCACTACAACATTTCCCGAACTGCTCGACACCTTCTGAATGCTCCTACCCAACATTGGACGGTCTTGGCCCAGTAATTTTCAGGTGTCAGTGGGAATGCTGCACTTCCCCAGTGAGGCCTTGTTGGTATCCCTGAAGCTGTTCCTCTGTCCACCTGGGGCTCGCATGCTGTTTCGCAGCTGAGGGGGGACGGGAGGGGGGGGGGGGGGGAGCACCTGCTTGGAGAGCCTCGTGTCAGTCATGAGGACGACGTGACCAGCCCATCATAGCCGATCAAGGGAAGGCCAGTGTCTCGATGCTGGGTTTAATCGCCTGGTCGAGGACTCTGGTGTTGGTGTGTCTGTCTCCCCAGGGGATTTACAGGAACTTACACAGGCAGCGTTGGTGGGATTGCTTTAGCACCTGGAGGGCCCTGCTGTAGACAGTCCGTGTCTCAGAGCCATACAGGAGGGTGGGATCCAACACAAATCTGTATACCATGAGCTTAGGTTTGGAGTTGATGTTGTTATTTTGAACACCCTTTCCCTCGGACGGCCGAAGGCTGTGCTAGCCAACTGGGGGCAGTGCTTGGTCTCGTCATCAAAATGTCCTTTGGTCCTCAGGTCATTCCTGAGGGATTGGAAGATCCAAGGTCTCCCCATGAACCTTGTTGATTGGGGACTCGCTCTGCAATGCCGGGCCAGGTTAGTGGGGGACCTGTGCATTGTGGATTTTCAGGATGAGACCATGTTCTTATCTGTCCCTATAAAGGTGCTGACAATGGGCAGGAGTACACCCTCTGAGATTGCACACACACACACAAACATCATCCACCTCCTGCAGCTCGATGACACTGGGTTGGGATGAGTTTGGTTTTGGTGTGAAGGTGGGGGGAAGTTGAATAATTTCCTGCTGCTTCTGGAGGTTAGCCCCACCTCTGCAGGGAGCTTGTCAGCGCTGAGGTGAAGGATTGCTGCGAGGGAGATAGGGAATAGTTTGGGGGCAATGACACAGCCCTGCTTGACCCAGGTCTGAACGGGGAATTGGTTGGTGATTGAGCTATATGTCATTCCCATGACTTCCATGTCATAGTGGAGCAGGCAAAGGATGGGGACAAACTACAGGGTGTAGCCAAAGCTGAGAAGGACATTCCATACTGTTTCCCAGTTGGCGTGTGAAAAGGCCTTTGTAAGGTCGAAGGTGATCATGTACAGAGGGAGATTCTGTTCTCTGCATTTCTCCTGCAGCTGTCACACTGTGAAAATCATGTCCGTTCTGTCCCTCCGTGACCCAATGCCACACTGCTCCTCAGCCACAGGGTGGAGATGGATGAGGAGGACCTTGGCAACGATTTTACCAATGGTCGACTGCAGAGATTCCCCTGCCGTTCACACAGTTGCATATGTTTCCTTTCCAGAAAATGTTCACGACAGTGACATTTCGGAGCTCTTCCGGGATGCTTTCCTACTTCCAGATAAGGCAGAGTAGGGCATGAAGCTACACTGCGAGGTCTGTGACTCCTCACTTCAATGCCTCAGCGGGGATACCATCTGCACCAGCAGCCTTGTTGTTCTTAGCTGGTGGACGACCTTCTCTACTTTGTGTGGGGCTGGGACTTTGCTGAGCCCGTGGTGTGGAGCGTGCTGTGGGGTACAGTCAAGGACACTCGGATCGATGACAAAGCCCTCGTTGAGGGGGTCTCTGAAGTGTTCCACCCAACGTTATTTAATGGCGGCTTTGTCTTCGCTAAGGGTCAGTCCATCCTTGGCCAGCAGTGGGGTGAGGCCTTGGGTATTTGGGTGATAAGGTGGATTTCACATGGATGATGCAGTTTACATTGACCACTCCAATTATACCCAACAGTCTGAAATTGAAACAAAGCAAAAATAGATGGGTATGAGAGGAGAACTGACCAAGGATAACAGAGTAAACAGATTGAAACGTATGGTGCTAAATTAACAGCAAGAAAATATTCAACAAAATATTCAACATTCCAGCAAGAAAGATCAACCAGTGACTCCCTCAGGTCTTTAGGGATCACATTAGATTAAAAGAGGCTTCGAAGACAGTCAACAATAACTAACAATTCTGAAGACAGAGTGTCTTAGAAACTGACAAAGGACTATCAAAATGTTGAAGCGGGTGTTAAAGGGAGAGCAAGGGTTCGCCCAGCAAGAGGATCGTTGTTGGAAGCAGAAATATTGCTGGTCTTTTGTGAGATGATAAGGGAGATTTTAATGTACTGGACGTACTGGCACACATACGAAATGTTATAAGGGCCTGAACGACAGTATAAAGCCAGTATGAATTGTTCTGGCAGGAAGAGTTCACAGAGTTAGTTCGGGCAATATGCGTCGGATTTGGTTCAAGAGATATGGAGGGTTATGGGACATGGAAAGAATTACAAATGCAGTGCGTCTTGTGGGATCTAAAACAATTTATAGAGATAGAAAGTGTCAATGGGGTTTGTGCGCACATTAGCAGGCCAGGACGGTATAAAGGAAGTTCTATACTGGGAGGAACTGTCAGAACTGAACGATGTTTGGGCCGACAGGCAGTTACAAACACAATGAATACTGGGACTGGAGGAAGATACACCTATAAGGGAGGGTTCAGGTGCTTGAGGTAGAGACGTCACCACATACACACAGAGTGCGAGCAGCAGCTGAGTTTAAACGAAACCGGAAGGATACAGCTAAGGTAAGACAGTTTGTTTTAAAATTACTTACCAGTAGCGGGCAGCGGTGCTTTTTCTCTCTTCACAGAAAGAGCGGGAGCAGCAGGGGGAAGTGAGGACGACCAGAGGGGCAGCCGGGACCCGGCTGGGTCGGTTTTTTTTTCCCTATAAAAGCGCGCAGGAGAGGAACCCGAGGCACTAACCTAATAATAAGACCCGTTGTGGTAAGTAGGTAAGTGCTGCATTTTGCTTGTTCTATTCTTTAGAACTAGCTTTTTTAAAAAGGTTACTTTTAGAGGGATGGCAGTGAAG
>NW_025202603.1:0-7955 GCF_004010195.1 Chiloscyllium plagiosum
GAAAAAAAAAGAAAAAAAAAAATAAAATCATGTCCTTTTTTTCAAATCTGTTGAGCTTCTTTGAAAAAATTTATTCACAGGATGTGGGCATCACTCGCTAGGCCAGCATTTATTGCCCATCCCTTAATGCCCAGAGGGCAGCTAGAAGTTAACCACATTGGTATGGATTTAGAGTCACATGTAGGTCAGATAAGGTAATGTTGGCAGACTTTCTTCCTCAAAGGATATTAGTGAACCAGATGGGCTTGTCCCCTGCCAATCAGTGATAGATTCATGATCATCATTTGGCTCTTATTCCCAGATGTTTATTGAGTACAAATTCCACCATCTGCCATGGCAGTATTCAAGCGCAGTCTCCAGAACATTCTCTGGCTCTCTGGATTAATAGTGTGTGTATTAAGCAATATTCAGTTGCCGATTGGTTGCCGATTGGTTTCTGGAGTTGTGTCCTGGTGTGGATGCTAAAGTCCATCAGCCTGACAACAAGTATCTGATTGGCTCTTGGGCAGCTGAATAGTTTGTGGATGTGCATGATGCTGGCAGAACCCTTTGGATTGCAGCAAGGGCAAATGGCATGCAGATAGTGTTTTTCTCTTCATTAAATCCCTGAAGCCTGAAGAAATCTAGATTTCTTTTCCCTCATCAGTTATTATAAATTATAACCTTTAACCAGCAATTAAGAGACTTTACAGTTATAGTTAAACACTAAATATTGAGATCAATACTCAATGCAATTCAAAATGACTAATTCTAGAGTCAAAAATGAATTGCAATAATATTCGCATGAATGAATATTTTAAATCATTTAAAGATTTATGAGATTCAAAGGGAAAATAATAACATATATAAACACAGTTGCAATGTTTTTACTGCAAATAAGAAATTATCACAGTTCTTTTTGAAGAAAAATGAAGAAATATCAACGGGATCATGCCAGCTGATAACACTTAGTTGAATTTAAGAAAATGTTGACATGTAAAGGAAAGAAAAGGCATGATTTATCGAGTTACTTTTCAGGAGAAAAAATAATGTCATCAAAGATGAAGGATAAGCAAATAAAACATGTTGTTGGCTAGAATTAAACAGAACTGTTTGATTTCTGCTTTAAATTTATTGAGAATATTTTATTGGACAGCAACATTCTTCAGGACTCGTGAATAAGATGAAATGGTAATAAATAGGGTATGTAAAATTAAATGAGAAGTGATTAAGGCAAGAAGCTAAATCATGAAAAAAACACAGCAGCAAATAAAAATTGGAACAATGTGTCCTGGTGTAATTCAGTAGAATGGCACTTTGGTATTAATATGTATTTTAGTGGAAGAAAAGTTTAGATGAGAGTCATACGTTGATAGCTTTCTCTTGGTGCTGTTTGTATCCTTGTCTATTTCTTTGAAAGAGAATTGGATTTGACAGTTGGGCCACCAGCCGAGGCTTCAGCACCAGACCAGGAGAATTAAACAAAGAATTAGATTAGGTTCCCTACAGTGTGGAAACAGGCCCTTTGGCCCAACAAGTCCACATTGACCCTCCGAAGAGTAACCCACCCAGACCCATTTCCCTCTGACTAATGCACCTAACACTATGGGCAATTTAGCATGGCCAATTCATCTGACCTGCACATCTTTGGACTGTGAGAGGAAACCGGAGCACCCGCAGGAAACCCACGCAGACACAGGGAGAATGTGCAAACTCTACACAGACAGTCGCCCAAGGCTGGAATTGAACCTGGGTCCCTGGCTCTGTGAGGCAGCAGTGCTAAGGGGGACGTCTCAAGGTGTAGAGGGAGAGACTATAGAGCCTGCAAAAGACACCGGGTATTGCAGGGAAGGGGGAAATGTTTATGACTGTCACTACTCCAGTTTCAATGGGAGGCAGTGCTGGATAATATTTGCATAATCATCATAACTGGCTCAGGATGTGGTGGTTAGGCTAGGGGCATTACCACATGAGTGGTCATAGTCCTCTCCCACTGAGGTAGGGATTGCCCCCTTATGAAGAGAAGAATGTTGGGCTTTCCCCTCCCTATTGCAGGGTGTTTTCATCTGGAATGAGACAAAAGGAGGAATTGAGTTAAATGGAAGTGGCTGTTAGTGCTGGTGCAGATTGTGAGGAAAGGTGTTCAGTTACCCTGAGTGAGTGAGAAGGCAGCACAGAGGATAACAAGGGTTAGTAACTTTAGGAGATTGGAGTGGATGAGAACCATTGGAGGAGGATGCTGGATTCATTGATGGGAGTGGGAGACCATGAACCTTGGTGGGACTTTGGAGCAATGACCAACATGAACCTCTGGTCTGAGTGCTGTAAGGTCCCAGCATCAGTGAGTACTACTCCTCCACTGCTGAGCCCAGCCCAAGATAGAGCATGGTGCACATTTAATGAGGTGAGACTGGATCAGAAAAATCACTAAGATTCACAGAGTGAAGCCGACCCCAAAACTCATATGAGAAACTTTGCCCAATTTTGAGAAAAATTCAACCCGTGAAGAAATCCTCGACTTCAACATTATGTGTAGCCAAAAACATTTCTTTTGGCTTGTCTGTAAGTTCCTTTGTTAGTCACTCTTCTGGAAAACAGCACGATCTTTCTTCACCTCTGTATTGCCCATTTCGTTACTGGGCAGTCAGCTTTTGAACTTTCAATTTCTGTTTCAATCTCCAATAATTTTGATATTTTTATTACACTTCCTATTTCTTTCACCCCTTTAAATATACTTTCCCCTGATGAACCTTCTTGTCATTAATATCTCTTTGTGAAATTAACAGGACGCACTCACTAAGTTATTTTTCTCCTGACTGGAATATTCACAATGCAATACATCAATTTCTGTTTCAATCTCCAATAATTTTGATATTTTTGTTGCACTTCCTATTTCTTTCACCCCTTTAAATATACTTTTCCCCTGATGATCCTTCTTGTCATTAATATCTCTTTGTGAAATTAACAGGACACACTCACTAAGTTATTTTTCTCCTGACTGGAATATTCACAATGCAATACACATCAGTGTCCTGAATTATTTTGTGTACTTTCTTTTGCTCCATAAAACAAATATTGTTTCCAGCTGCATAGTTTCTATGATTTGAACTTTCTTTTCCTTGTTGGATTTCCACATTGCCGCCTACCCACCTGTAACGCATTGTGTGAGATATTATAAGTACCTGTCAGACATGCTGCTTTTCAGATCTTTGGTACTTAATGCTCATCTAAATATGTTAAAATTTATTTGAACACTAGTTTGGAAAACTTGTGCAATTCTAATTGCTCTCACATTTTCATTCTTTTTCTCTAACTTCAACGGCCCAGCATACTGTCCCCATAACATTTCCTTTTCTTTTTCAAATTCTACAAATTTCCAATTTGGTTTCTTTCTTATTGTCTCACATTTTAATTGATAAGCTTCAGCATCATCCCATAAATATTAAGTATTGCTCTTTTAACAGTTTTATAATCTGAAGATTGTTCTTATGATAAATTGGCATGCATATTATACCTGTTCCTATCATAACATTCTGTAACATCTTTTGGCTTGAATGCCCTCTAGTTTTCCTCACTTGAACCTGCGTCCTCCATACTTTTGGATCTGAAACACTCATTGTGTTTTTATTTTACACAGCTGATATATGAATGAACGTATCCACAGATAATGGGAATGATGTCAGGATATAACTGCTACTTTTAAGGGAACCAATTAAAAATTGATCATAAACTATCTGGTCAATCGAAGATTGAAGGTGAACTGTTCATGCACTGTGCGTGCATTACCTAGCCAATTAACAATCTAATTATACAATCCTGGACCAATCAGGTTTTGAAGGTTCAGCTATTGTTGGGAAGAGCTAATAAAAACTTGCTTATCCATAATTGCCTATGAAAACAGGAGAAAGAAGATAGGAGAGGGAAGGAAGATGAAGAGACAGCATCCCGGCCAACTGTTCTATTCTCATGATTTGTTAGCTCCCATAAGATTTAAATGAAACAAGGGTAATGTAACACTCAAGGATTCATGTAAAGCCTGTCTTTTTATTTTTCAGTATTTTTAATTATGAACTAAAGTTGAAAAAGAATCGTTTTAAAACAAAGGATGGCTGAAAGAATGCTGCATGTTTTAAGAAAACAATTAGTCTGACACTCACTGTGAGCACTGTTTACACAGCTGATGGTCCAAGGAATTGTAAGAAAAGGTGCAGACAAGCTGAAGCCAAGGGGTGCTCACAAATGGAGCTTTGGCTGGCAACAAGTAGTTGATCGGTCTGTGGATTAATAACCAGTCATTAATAAGAAATATTTCTGCCTGCTCTAAGCTATGATTAGTTGTTATGGAGCTGAACAGCATGGGGTTGTGAACAGGACACAGAGTCATCACCTCAGGAGCCATTTCTGCTCTCTGCAGCAAAACCCAAAGCCTGATCCAATAGTCATTTCAGGAAAACAAAAACCATTTTGTTAATTTGCTCATTGTTTCTGATCAAGAATCATTCAAGAATGTGAAATCTTCCAGGATGTGTAAAAACATAATGGCATTGCATCTTTGTTGATGGACATTTCACCTACTCTATGCAATCTCATGTTTATAGGCTGCAACCTTTGTTCCTTAAGCCATGGAATTTAATCTGAAGGAAGGTGACACACCGTCTAAATTAAACACTCTTTGACTTAAACCAAATCTCTGAAATTCCAACCATTTCAATCATCAATTTCCCTTATAAATGTCTGGGATATTGTTGTTACAAGCAGGATGTTCACAGCATTGATATGTTTACATGAGAATATCTTTGACTGATTTCTTCTCTTGAACAGTATTCTTAATCTGCACATTCTGTGAAAGTGACTTAAAGTTCTGCAGATATAGCATTCTTTGTCTTGCCTGGGCATGATTATACCCAAGACTCTTTCCTATTTCACAGTTGTCTCGTTGTAGATGCTATTTTAAACCTTGTATTCTTGCATTTACCAAAGCTGCTTTAAATTGAATTCCTATCGAGTTGTTAGACTTTGTAGTACAGCAATGTCGCAGTTCTTCCTTTATTGCCAATCTTTTTAAATCTGTATTTCTATTACATTGAATTTAATTCATTTTAATGTATTAAATTGAACAGCACACTGTTCTGTTGGGTTTTTATCATTTTGAAGCTTCTTAAATCTGTTTCTTTGTGATGTTGTATCCCTTTGTTACTGACTTTTATTCCCACACATTTTAATGACTAAAACTATAGCTACCATGTTTATCTGCCTTCAGCAATGAAGGTGGAGTGTTCCCACTTCTTCCAGGGTGAAGTAGACGTTTTCTAATCTTCCTCAATCTAAAACAATAAGAACTTATTTCTACACAGAGATTTTAGATGAAGTTTTCTGGCTGCAGCATTTACAACTCTGCCCATTGATGTTGCAAATTCAATACCAAACTCTCAATTATTCATGACTCTTCTTCTGCTCAACTCTTTCACTTGGTTTCTTAAATTGGCTTACTTTCACCTTAAATAGATTCTGAAACCTCCCCAATTCTATAACATCAATCTACGTGGTCACTGGGAGAAGTGAGCAAACTTCCTGTCCCTCTTTTTCCTGGTCTTTGCAATATTTTTCATAAAATTATGCCCCTTACCCTAAACGGCCTCGATTGTAAATCTGGGAGTCTTCAGCTGCTTCACCTTTGCTAAGGCTTTTATTTTTTGAAATGTGGCTGGAATTTCTCTTTGGCCCAGTCCAAAGTCTTGCTTTAGTATTTCTTAACAGCTTCTGAATAAATTTTGCCTGTGGAGTACTGTGCTTCTATTTGTTGCTGCTTCCACAGCTACTGCAGTCTCTCTCAGTTGGTGATTCCACTTCAGCTCCACTGACAGACAGGGCCTTCATTAATTGGGAATGTTCATAAAGTCACAAACTCATCTGATTCAAATATTTTCTCTTAATTTCACTCCTGAACAAACCTCAATCATGTTCCTTTCTGAAAGCTGCCAGTGATTGTGAATGGACCCTGTTCTTTATAAACTGATTCAAACTCACTGCTGCTATTGGATGAAGGAAACCTCCCAACAGGGAGAGTAATGGGGTACGGATGGAGTTCAGATCTGGTATGACAATCTTGTTCACGAGATCAAATGGTAAAATACTTCACATATCTATGTGAATATTATTCACTTAGGTTGAGGGTGCTCAATACAATCTAATACTGATGACCTCGTAAATACTCTGACTGAGAACATACATTAGTTTGTGAGCTTAGAAATACATTCACTTCCAGCCTGATTGCAGGGGTCAGGAACGATGAGTACAGTTTCCTTTCTCACTGAGCTGTTCCAGTGCCACGTTGTACAATTTAATGTGTAACTCCAGAAACATTCTCATGTTTTCTAATCCATTCTGTGCTGATCTGTCAGTCTCTGATTGGTCAGCAGGAATTTGGACATCATTGATTCTGGAGTCAATTGGATCTGATTTCAAAGGTTCCTTCCTTCTTCACGGTCTGCTATATATATTGACAGTGAGACTTGACACCTCATCACTTCAGACAACGGGGAGAGAGAGGGAGAGAGAAAAAGACAGAAAGATAGGAAGAGACACAGAGGGAGAGGGAGAGAGAGAGAGAGAGGGAGAGACGGAGAGACGGAAAGTGAGAGGTAAGAAGAGGAGCAGGAGAGCCGCATCTTAACTGTGAATCCTGGACACTGATGTTGAATCATTTTTGTTGTGTTTCAGGTGAGAGGAAAGGAACTTCACTGCAGACATGATGCTGCTGATGGGATTGGTGCTGAGTCAATTGATGGTCAGTCATGTTGCAGGTAGGATCAGCCTGACATTGTGTGTGAGGACAGGTTAATGCTGTGAACTGAGGGGTTAATGGATGTCCTGTTGTCTGAATGAGAGAAAACAGACAGAGACGGTACCTTGAGGAATCTCTGAAAGTGAGCAATAACCGAACCATTGCCACGTGTTTGATATTCTACACATTCCACATTCACTGTCTGCCCACTCCCCATATGGGCACAGCATGCTTCACCATCCCACCTGATTTTACTGCCCCAACCCGCCCACCTGCTTGTATCCAGGGCAAATGGAAATGCCCAGCCCAACTTTCTCTCTTAGTCTGATCCCACATTCCTGCTCATTCCTACTCTCATCCCATTCTCCTGCTCCCTCTCCATGAATTCATTTTCCACTCAGTCCAAACCTACTCCCCTGCTCACCGCTCAAATGCTTTAATCGACTCCCACAGACTAATCCCTTTCTATTCTCACCCACAGAGACCCTTTACTGACCCACTCAATCTGATCCTATTCTCATATTTCCTCCTCAAACGTATCTTACTCAGTTATCTCCTGCTGTGCTGACTCCCCGTGTCATTTAATATCCAAATCAATCGAATCCCACTATCCTGCTCACTCCCCATATTCATTAATATTCACCCAGTCCAATCCCGTTCTCCACTTCATTTCCAATACACTGCGATTGATAAGAAAACTTCTTATCTTTTTTTTAAGCATTGACGATCTCTGTTGTCAGTTTATGGCTCAGGATTGTCCCCATACCCCACCCCTTCCCAGTCCTAACAGTGGGAAGAAATGTTGTGTCCCACTTTTGGGGGCACGACTTCAGCATCAGGAGCACTTCCTGAATATAGAGCACTCTTTTCCTCCTTCTCCAACCTCTTTTCCCAGTTCCTGGTGGGCATCCTGTATCCGGATTCCTGTGATGTTACAGCTGGAATGGGCTGAGAGGCTATGCCAGTTTGGGGAGGTAGTTTATTTTAATTTATGTCACTTGTTATCATGACAATGAGCAGCAGAGGCTGATCCAGTGAATTCCTCACTTGGTGCTGGGTACGTTCACACAGGTTTTATTCACTGATCATTGATGAATCTGCAAGTGATGGGAATGATGTTTACTAACATGAAGGGGGAGGTTATAAGATTGGGATATAGGTTACTGGGGTTTCAAGGTGCATAAATATCCTG
>NW_025202604.1:0-6528 GCF_004010195.1 Chiloscyllium plagiosum
TATCTACCCTGTCCATGTCCCTCGGAATCCTATTCATCTGAATCACGGCCCCCTCAGCCTTCCCTGCTCCAAACTAAACAACCCGAGCTTATTCAGCCTCTCACCATAGCTGTTATGATCCATCCCTGGGAACACCCTGGTGAATCTCCACTGAGCCCCCTCCACGACAATCAGATCTTTCCCATAATGTGGTTCCCAGAACTACACACAGTATTCCATCTTGGCCAAACCAAAGTTCCGCATAGCTCTTATAATCTATGCCTTGAAGAATAAAGATTATGTTTACGGTCCCTTATGCTTTCTCAAAATTGTGCATTAACGTATTTAGTCATATTCAGGGAAGTGTGAAGAAACACCCTTTGAGCTTCCTCGTGGGTGCCATTCATTGAGTACTCCCTGTCCAGTTCCTTTATCCAAAGTGTATCACATCATATTTATCAAGGTTACATTACATCTGCCATTGCTCTGCCCATCTGACCATTCTATCTGTATCTTCCTGCAACATAAGACCTTCCTCCTCACTGCCAACCACCCGGCCAATCTTTGTATCAAACACAAACTTAGTTGTCACACTCCCACCACCCCCGTCTATATTCACAGCTGCATCATTTATGAATACCACAAATAATAAGGTTAACGATCACACAACACCAGGTTACAGTCCAACCGGTTTATTCGGAGCGCTGCTTCTTCATTAGGTGGTTGTGCGCTTTGAAAGCTCGTGCCTCTGAATAAACCTGCTGGACTATAATTTGGTGTTACGTAATTTTTAGGTTTGTTCACCCCAGTCCAACACCAGCATCTCCGAATCACAGCACTGATCCCTGTGATACACCATTGGACATCGGTCTCGAGTCAGACTAACAGCCTTCAACCATTACCCTGTGTCTCCTAACACTAAGTAGATTTGAATGCAACTTGGCAAGTCATTAATGACTCGTACCTGTTCCCTTGTTATTCATTTCTGCTTGACACACTTGCAGAATATCTGAAGATTTTCCTTAATCGTACCCTGCCAGCAGGTTTCTATGACCCTGTTTTAGGCAGTTCTCACCGAGTGATGAATTTCCTCAAAATTACGGTCTTAATTGGCTAATCCCTTATCTTGCCATTATTTGCCTTGAATTTGGATTGGGCAGCCAGGGAAGCGTCCTGTTAATTTCCAATTTGTCATACTTTTTGTGAATTTTGTAAATTTCACTGTGACCCACCTCTCATTCTTTGAAACACTGGAGAACTTAGGTCGAGTTTCCTCATCAGACAATCTCGCCATCTGTGGGATTACTCTGGAGAACGTCCATTGCACTTTTATTGTGGTCAGTATATTCTTTCTCAGATTGGGTCACTAATACTGTACACAATGTATGCAGGTTTGCTCACTGAGCTGGCAGGTTCATTTCCCGACGTTTCCTTACCTTACTAGGGAACATCTTCAGTGGACCTCTGGCGAAGCGATGCTACACATTCCTGCTTTCTTTTTAAGGGTTTCTTTGGGTTGTTGATGTCATTTCCTGTGGCGAAGTCACTTTCTGTTCCTTTTCTCAGGGGGTGGTAGATAGGGTCTAACAACTAATAGCACATCGAGTTAGACATCTGCCAGAAATACATGTGGATTCTCTCCATTGATCCTATTAATTTCTAAATATCCAATATCACGTGCTGCATAATAGATTCCAACAGTTTCCCTGCAGATGTCAAGTTAATTGGTCGGCAGTTCTCCAAACTATATCTTCTTCCTTTTATAGATGTTTGGATCCCTTCCATTAATCTAAAGTGCTTGGACCACGTTTTCTAACTTCCCTTTATCCGGAATGGCTTCCGGCCTCTGCAGAATACACAGGAAAATAAAACACTGTCATCGACAGTGCATTTAATGCTTCTATTGCTGATTTATGTCTGACATTTTAATATGAAGTACGTCAGGTTTGTCAGACTCAGCAATCCAGTTACACTTTCAAATACTACCTTGTTACTGATATAAATTGACTTTTTGTCTTCAGTTACACAAGCGCTACATGATCACTTGGTATTACTGGGTGATTTTATGGATCTTCCTTCATGAAGACAGATGCAAAGCAACTGATTATTTGCTTGGCCATTTCCCTGTTCTTCACAATAAAATCACCTCTCCCAATTAGCAATTTCCATATTTGACCTTGTTTTTTTTCTCTGCTTCCTTTGAAATACACAATGTAGATTTATGCAGTGTTTTTCTTCCTGTTTGTTAGCATTTATGTTCTGTTTTTGATTTCCTGATCAGTTTCATGGCCCTTGTTTCTGGATTGCGAATTTCTGAGAATTCTCAGGTTTCCACAATGACTGAAATTCTTCTGAAGCCATTTTCTAGGATTAATACATTTTCGAATTTGTTATGTTAAACACCATTGTGTCACTTTGCTTTTCTTTGGTGTTTGTACCTGAAATAAAAAAAAACTTTGCAATATTTCTATAAATTTCCTGGTCCTGACCAGATATTTTCAGGAGCACTGCAGGAGGACATAGAAGGAATTGCCGCAGCCCGAGCTGATATTTTTGCATCATCGCTGGCTAACGGGCGAAATCACGAAGGTCTGGAGGACAGCGAATGGTGTGTCCCTAATCAAGAAGGGCTACAAAGAAAAACCTGGGAACTATAGCCCAGTAAAAGTAAAATCTGTTGTAGGTAACTTACTTGAACAGATTCTGAGAGATAAGATATATATGCATTTGGAAAGACAGGGTGTGATTAGGGGCAAGATTAGAGTGGTGCTAGAAAAGCACAGCAGGTCAAGCAGCATCCGAGGAACAGGAAAATCAACGTTTTGGGGAAAAGCCCATCATCAAACTCAGCACGGCTTTGTGCATGGGAGATCATGGCTCACAAATTTGTTCGAATTCTTTGATTAAGTGACTAGCAACGTTGAGGAGGGCAGGATGGTATATGTAGTCTTTGTGGATTCCAGTAAGGCCTTCAATAAGGTTCCATATGGTACTCTGCTCTGGAAGGTTAGATTGCATGAACTTGAGGAGGAGCTGCCAAATTAAATACAAAATTGTCTTGATGGTGGGAAGCAGAGGGTAATAGTGGAAGGATGCTTGTCAGACTGGAGGCCTATGATTAATGGAAAGCCTCACAGGTTAGTGCTGGGTCCACTACATATTACATATATCTATGGTTTAGCTGAGAATGAATAGGCATGATTTGTAAGTTTGAAGACAACACTCAAATAGGCAGCATCATGGAGAATGAGAAAGGTGATCAGAAATTTCAGAAAATGCAGCAGTACCTTGATCACCTGGAGAAGTGGCTGAGAAATGGCAAATGGATTTTAATAGAGATCAGTGTAAGTTCTTGCATTTTAGAAAGTCAAGTCAAAGTTGGGGTTTCACGGTGAATAGTTGGGTCCTAAGGAGTGTAGTGGAGAAGAGGGACCTTGGAATTCAGGTGTATGGTTCTCTGAAATTTGATTCAGAGGTAGACAGGGCAGTGAAGAAAGCTTTTGGCACACTGGCTTTCATCAGTGTATATCACTGAGTATGTAAATTAGGGAGTTATGTTGCAATTATACAGGATGCTGGTGAGGCCATACTGGGTGTGTTATGTTCAGTTGTGTTCACTTTGCTATGGGAAGGATGGTATTAAACTGGAAAGAGTGCAGAAGAAATTTACAAGAATGTTGCAAAGGACTCAATGGTCTTAGTTATTGGGAGAGGTTGGACAAGCTAGGACTTTTTACTTTAGATGTATGAGGCTGAGGGGGAATCTGAGAGAAGTGTATAAGATCATGGGAAGGATGGACAGAGTGAATGCACTCAGTTTTTTTTTTCCAGGGTTAGGCAATCACGGAGTAGAGGGCATCAGTTTAAGGTCAGAGGGGAAACAATAAAAGGGAACCTGAGGACCAAATGCTTTTCACACATGGGTGATACGCATATGGAATGATGTGCCAGCGGAAGAGGTTGAGGCGGGAACATTCGCAACATTTAAAAGGCATTTGTACAAATACATGGACAGGAAAGGATTAGAAAGATACAGGGCAATGTCAGGGAAATGGGGTCAGCGTGCATGGACATTTTGGTCGGAATGGACGTGTTTGGGCCGAAGGCCTGTCTCCGTGTTGTCTGACTCTATGACTCCAACAAACATTGCTTGCCTCCCACTGAATGTTATATTGTACTTTCCCAATTCACTGGAGCGAACTTGACCCTCTAGCCTCCAGGCTCCCATGATGTTTAACCAGAACGTTCAAGCATTCTATATTCATGCAGACACCATGTAAAGTGCACCATATTAACGTCTCTATTCCTTAAAAGCTGATTCAGAGCAAGGTTATTAATTCTTCCTTCTGATCACACAACGCCAAACCCAAAATAAACTGCTCTCTAGTTTGCTTCACAACATACACTTCAACCCACCTCACATACACGTACAGAATTTATTTTGAACAGCATAAGCAGACACTTAGTTAATGCAATTTAGATGCAACTTGAGAACATCCAATAAAACTGCAGTGTCCGTGATACTTGCATATCTAATTTCCAGAGCATATGATGCTCAGATTTTCTGCAACCGATATATAACACAACGATATTTGCTGCGCCTTGCTATTTGTAAGTTCTACATAAACTGATTCTGTGGAATCTGAGGGACAGGTCTGTGTCATTATTAGTGATAGACTTGGACAGGACATTCGGGGAGGCTCACCTCGACGCTGAGATGATCTGAAGATATCTCCATCAATACAGGACAAGCATCAATATCCTCCCCGCTCTGTCAGGATAATGGTCACCGAATTCTCTCTGCTACCTCGCCCTCTCTGTATATCTGTTATAGCACCTACCCCCAGAAAATCCTCATGCTCTATCTCCAAATAAGGCACAGGCACTACCACTCTCACTATTGAATTCAGCAACTCCCTTCCCAGACTTTCTCTGTCACCTACGCAATACGCCCACACACTAATAATACTATATGGATTCAAAACTGTCGACTGCCTCATTCTGGACACCTCACAATTCCTCCCAGATCCACCTCCACCAGCACTAACAGCAAGGCCATCCACTCCTGCCCTCACTCCTTCCATCCCTTTCTCCTATTCCAAGAGAAACAGCCTGGAATAGGACAGAAATGGCCAAGCCGGGTGGTGGCGTGCCCAATATCCATTCCCTCATCCCCCCCACCCGCCATGTGGGGAGGAACCTAGTACAAGATGAAGCGAACTGGGATGCCTCGCGTGAAATTTCTGAAACATCCATGTCCCACTGACCGATTAAGGAGCAGTGCTGAGTGAAAGACAATTCTCACTGTAAACATAGATACAAATTGATAAGTTTTTTGTTTTATAACGGGATCAAGGATTCTTGGGGGAAGGCAGAATAATGAGGTTGAGGAACATATAAGAAATTATTGAATGGCTTATCAGACTCGATGGGCCGAATGGCCTCATTCTGCTCCTTTTTTCATGTAGTGCTATGCTAACAGGTATTCTCTTCCTGAGACAACAGCAGAGGCTGGGTTTGATACATATTCGATTGGAAAGGTTCAGTGGGAATGTGGGACAGGTTTGGAGTCCGGAATGCTTTATGTTTATTCCTAATTATTCTGTCCTTATATCTGCAAAGAGGTGCTTCAGTTAACAAAGTTTTAAAATAACATGTCCCACAAAGAAATAAGGACGTACCTTTCACTTTAGTGTTGTGCTACCTGTGGTGTCCTCATCCGTCATAGAGATGTACAGCATGGAAACAGACCTTTCAGTCCAACCCATCCATGCCGACCAGATATCTCAACACAATCTAGTCCCCACTGCTGGCAACTAGCCCATATACCTCCAAACCCTTCCAATTCATATACCCATCCCGAATTCCTCTCAAATGTTGCAATTGTACCAGCCTCCACCACTTCCTCTGGCAGCTCATTCCATACAAGTACACCCTCTGGGTGAAAAACGTTGCCCCTTACGTCTCTTTTGTATCTTTCCCCTCTCACCCTAAACCTATGCCCTCTAGTTCTGGACCCCCCGACACCAGGGAAATGACTTTGCCTGTTTTCACTATCCATGCCCCTCATAATTTTGTAAACCTCTATAAGGTCACCCCTCAGCCTCCGATGCTCCAGGTAAAACAGTCCTAGCCTGTTCAGCCTCTCCCTGTAGCTCAAATCCTCTAAACCTGGTAAAATCTTTGTAAATCTTTTCTGAACTCGTTCAAGCTTCACAACATCTTTCCGATAGGAGCGAGACCAGAATTTAACGCAATATTCAAACAATGGCCTCACCAATGTCCTGTACAGCAGCAACATGACCTCCCAACTCCTGTACTCAATACTCTGACTAATAAAGAAAAGCATACCAAACGCCTTCTTCGCTATCCTATCTACCTGCGACTCAACTTTCAAAGAGCTATGAACCTACACTCCAAGGTCTCTTTGTTCAGTTACACTCTCTAGGACCTTGCCATTAAGTGTATAAGTCTGAGCTTGACTGATCTTTGTTGGACTGGAGAGTCAACGTTTATTGGGAACAGACAGGAGACGGATGGTCAGACACA
>NW_025202604.1:7138-7955 GCF_004010195.1 Chiloscyllium plagiosum
ACTGCATCTGTACAGGGCATTGCTGAGACCACACCTGATGCACTGTGTGCAGTTTTGATCCTCGAAACTAAAATGAAAAGATTTTCAAAGAGGTTTCCCTTTACTCATTCCTGGAATGACGGCCTTTTGTTATGGGGGATTCTCAGTTTCGATCTTAGCTGAGAAATAGTATTGAACTATCCATGACTTTCTGAAGAGTGTATCAACTGGATGCATATTATCTCTTGTCAGGGAGACTAAAGCTAGAGAATAAATTTTAAGAAAAAGATGCATTGATATTAACACACGTACTATGAAGACACCTACCAATATGTACAACCTACACAGACACATGTAAGCATGTCATCAAATTATAAAGTGGGAACATTTTTTTTGCGATTGAAATGAATGCACTTGCATATAATCTATAAACGGGTTTTCCAGAGAATGTTCCAGAAGAGCACACATGGTCCAGTTTGGTGTTCAGTTGACATTATTGTATGTTTCAACACAGAGAGGGAGAAAAATGTCCCCTGCCCGAGAAGCAGCACCTATTGATCTCTCTCTCTTATGTTGTTCCATCCGATAGCAAAGTGTGAGACCAGATATTCCCTGTGTTTTCTTTACCACTTGTGAAGGATTTCTGGTGAGAATTCACTGGAATCTCTCCACTGCCTGAAACAAAGGGAATTCAGCCAAATTCAACTGTTCCAGAGTGAAATCCCACTACCAGTCGCTTGTGTGAGCTGAATAACTTCAAAGGCAGAATAACATTTGGGGCACTCTATCATTTTACCATTTGTTGTGAGTTCAACTTTCTGTGTCTCACACTTTTCTA
>NW_025202605.1:0-1592 GCF_004010195.1 Chiloscyllium plagiosum
AACACTTGCATTTTCATTATCTCATTCTGCTGAAGGCCTCCCCCTGGTGTCACGTCTCTAATTTGTTACTTCAACTCAATCAATTTAAAGTAATAATCTAAATCGTTTCTCTTCCACAACGTCAACTTCTGCATTTGAAGTGAATGTGTTACCCTCTGGTTTTCTCCCTGACCATGATTAAGAGCTCTGCAGTGTCAGTGATGCCAGACTCTTGTAGATTCAGAGTCAAGGAACTTGTGCACCATGCGTTATTGTTCAGTTCCCAGTATACGGCACTCCATGTTGGACAGGATGTTTGAGCATCTTTGACATACTTCGTTGGAAATTGTCCAAAAACAGAAATTGCTTAAGAAATTGCTGAAGATGTTGTAGCATCTTCTGGAATGAATGTAGTGTTAACTCTCAGCTCCAGTGACCCTCTGCAAAGCTCCCAGTTTCTCAAGCAATTTTGGTATTTTTATTATCAGTATCCATAGTTACTTGTTTTGTGAAATTTTGTTCTGTGCCTATTCACTTCTGGAGAAACCCAGCAGGTCTGTCAGCATCTGCAGAGACAGGGAAACAGAGTTAGCATTTCAAGCCCAGTGTGACACTTCTTCACAACTGAAAAGCATTGGAAACTTGGCTTCTTAGTACCTTGCCAAAGGTGGGAGATCGGTGGCAGGGAAACGGGGCGTGGCAAAGATAAACAGGCTTTTAGCAGTGGTGAACGAGAAGATGATATAAAATGGGTTTAAATTAAGGTGTGTATGGGGAAAGGGGTTCTCTCTATTGAGTGCAAGATAAAGAAGACACAATCACACAGGACATATGGAGGCCAGGAGGGAGAATGTTGCCTATGTGGCATTATGAAGACCGGGCCATAAATACGTTTTCACTGTCGAGATCATCACGTCCTTTAGACAAAGGATATCAGGTGCTTGCCTTCTTCCTGGCACCAGTAAGCGTTTCATGCTGCCTTAGTATTGTAATAGGGAGAAAAAACAAATCACAGTATGAAGTTTGGGCGAAGTATTGTTTCCCTGTCATGTTTACTATAGTTTCAAATTTGTAGTATTTATCTTTAAATGCTTGTTCTTAAAGTTAGTATTGGATGGAGTTAGAATGTTGTGGGATAACATTATATAAGTATCTAAAATTATGAGAGGTATGGATAGGGTGAATAGCCAAGATCCTTTCCACAGGATGGGGGAGTTCATCCATAGAAGGCATAGGTTTAAGATGAAAGAGGGAAAATTTACAAGGGACGCAGGGGCAACGTTTTTACATAGAGGGTGGTGTGGGTATGGAATGAGCTGCCAGAGGAAAAGTGGTAGATCCATGTACAGCTGCAACATTTAAAACTCATTTGGACAAGCATATGAATGGGAATCATTTCGAGGCATATGGGTCAAATGAAAGCAGATGGAACGAGCTTAATTTGGAAAACCTGATCAGCATAGACATTTAGAAAAGCTTCACGCAGAATCAGTGTGGGTCTGTGAAAGTGAAATTATACTTTGCCCTGTAGAATCATGCAAAGTATTTCTGGAGATGCCTGAGAATGTAACAAGCGGACTTGATAAAGGGGATCTGGTAGACACCAAGCTTTC
>NW_025202605.1:1820-7955 GCF_004010195.1 Chiloscyllium plagiosum
TCCAGGGATGAAAGGGTTGTGTTATTGAGAATCTCTAAAATGATGAGGCGACTATTCATTGTGGTTTAAATGAATGAGGACTGATACTGCTGAAATATACAAGACATAGAAGGAACTTGAGAAGGTAGATGTTGAGACGTTGTTACCATTTCTGAGTGGAGTCTTGAACTCGAGGGCATAGATACAGAATATGGAATATCGATTTCTATCTGAGATGCAAAGTGATGTCTTCTGTCAGACGGTAGTGAATGTCTGGAATTCCCTAACTCAGAGAGGTGTGGAGGGATACAAGGAGTCGGCAAGAAAGTGGAGTTAGACCTGGAGTAGATCAGCCATGTTCGTAATAAATGACAGGGCAATCTTGAGGGGCCGCAAAGCCTACTCTTGTTCCTATTTATTAATTTCACATGTTGTGCTTTTGAAAAAGTTACTGGTTATTTTCCCGGAAGTTGTGTTGTGTAATGCTGCATTCGGTTGAGCAGAGGATTTGAGTTAACGCTGGGTGGGGCATGGGAGCTGTATTCACAGTAAATCTGGGTCTGTAACACGACCCACATCTGGAGCAGACGTTGCAGAGAGGGAAAGCCTGGAAACAGTGATTGGGGGTGAGTGTCACTTCCTGACAAAGCCTGGATTTTACAAGTACATTGCCAAAACTGCACCCAACCATCGGAGTGGCCTTGATCTGCCCCTGTGTAGCAGGTCCGAAGGGCTGAAAGGAACATCCGAATATAGGGCTGAGGGACACAAGTGGGCCTTTCGGCCCGTTGACACTACTCCACCAGTAAATAAAGTCGTGGCTCATCTCATAGTGGTCCCAGCTGCACTTTTCTCTCCATGAAATATCGTGCCTTCGGCCCATCAATATGTAGGGAGTTCTCTGATCACGCTTGCGTATTAAGTATGATTTGACTGCAATGCGATTCGTGAACCGTTTTCTACAAACTGAACTATCATCCCTGCTTCCAATCTGTCACACCCTGTCAGAGTTTTATATATCTCACTGATCTCCACACATTTTCCTAAAGCCCATGGAATACGGGCCCAGTCACCCCAAACCCTGCTCCCACAACTAATCTGTCAACCCAGAGATCAGTGTGGTCGTCCTTCACTGCACTCCCTCAATGTCAGATTGGCTCTTTATTAGGTAAGGACACCAAAACTGCACAATGTTCGAGATGGAGTCCCACCAAGGCCCTGTGCAGTTGCAGTAAATGACCCTTACTCCTGTATTCTAAATCCCCCTGAAATGAAGGTGAATAAACCATTTATCTTCCTATCTGCTTTCAGCTCCTGCAGTATTGCTTTCAGTAACTGGTGTACAGGGAGATCCAGATTCTTTTCAATGTTACAGCTCCCTACTTGCTGGGTCTATTACACTGCATACAGCATGCCAATGCCATTCCCAGCATTGACGTCCGTGTTCAGAACTCACTGCCCTACATGGACTCGGAAGGCTGCGCAGAAATAAACAAAAATGCAGTTTAAGTTCATTTATAGATCAACATTATTCAACCAATCCCCTTCCAAATGATAGGCTGCCATTCAATTGATCAAAGTACACAAATCACATCTCCCCCCATTTGCTCTCCATCTGCCAGGTATTTGCCCAGTCACTCCACTTGTCTCAATCACCTTGGAGCCTTTTTTACATCCTCCTCACCCACTCACAATCCAACATCGTTTAATGCCATCAGCAGACTTGGGAATATTGCAATTGAGCCCCTCAACCAAATATATGATGTGTATTAGGAATAGCTAGATGCCAAATCTCGATACTCGTTATATCCTCCAAGCCTTCCATTCAAAAAACATGGTTTTGTTCCTACTCACTGTTTCCTGCCAGCTCTCCCATTCTTAAACCGTGGCCATGTATTAGCCCCAGTCCCATTCGAATTTGCACAAAATGCTTGGGGCTTTATCAAAAATCTTTCCGATTTTCCAATTGTATTGCGTTGATTCCTTCTCCATAATTTTGCCAAAAGCCACTTTCTCAAAAATGCTTTCTATTTCATAAGCCTCTGTTGACTTTGCCTATGCCCATTAATTTCAGTCCAATACTTTCTCTAAAACTTTGTAGTTGCTAATTTCATTCTATTCCTTTTTTCTCACCAGACTAAAGTTTCCTTGCATGGCGAGGAAATTTTATTTTTGTTTTTTTTTTCTTCTGTGAAGGCATAGCTGAAGTACTTGCTCGATAGTTCTGCTATTTCCCGGTCCTCAATTAACTGTTATCAGACTGTAAGAAAGTTGCACCTTTTACTTTTAATTTTGCCATTGACGTATTTTTAGAAGATATTACAAGTTCACTCATATACACTTTGATAAGATATTCTTCAGAAACCCATCAATTCCTATCTTAAGCTACTGAATGAGTGACCTTCCACAGCCATACAATCACAGAAGCACAGATCTCTGTACAATCAGAAATACAGCACGGTCTACATTAGCCCCACTTTCCAACATAAAACCCGTCGCTATGAATCTTTTGAGGTTACCCTGACAATTCCCCTCTCATGAAATGCATCCCAGACCCCAATACACTTTTGGTGAAAAACAGTCCTCAAATCCTCACTAAGCCTCAAACCCTTCACTTTAAAAGTATGTCCCTTTGATTAAAAGGACCAGCTGCTGTCTATTCACCCCGTCCATGTCCCTCGTAATCTTATCCTCCTGATTCACGTCTCCCTTAGCCTTCTCTACTCCAAACTAAACACCCCGAGCTTATCCAGCCTTTCTCCATAACTGATATTCTCCATCCAAAGGAACATCCTGGTGAATCTCCTCTGCACCCCCTCCAGTGCAATCACATCCTTCCTGTAATGTAGCTCCCAGAACTACACACAGTATTCCATCTTAGCTAACAAAAGTTCCGCATGGCACTTATAATCTATGCTTCGATGTGTGCAGGCTGTGTTTACGCTCCCGCACGCTTTCTCAAATTGTGTGTTAGGAATGTGTGAAGAAGCACCCTCTGAGCTTCCGAGTGTGCTGCCATTCATTGAGTCCTCCCCTGCCTGGTTCCTTCTTCCAATGTACATAACCTCATGTTTATCAGGGTTACATTCCACCCGCCATTGATGTGACCATCTGACCATTCCACCTGTATCTTCCTATAACATAAGGCCTTCCTCCTCACTGCAAACTACCCGGCCAATCTTTCTATCAAACACAAACTTACTTATGACACCCCGCACCCCCCGCCCCCACCACCCCTCGTCCATATTCACACCTGCATCCATTATGATAAGGATTAAAATCAGGAAACATCAGCTTATAGTCCAACAGGTTTATTTGGAGGCACGAGCTTTCGAAGCGCTGTCTTCACCAGGTGGTTGTGCGCTTTGATGAGTATAACCTGGTGTTATGCAATTTTTAGCTTTGTCCACCCCAGTCCAACACGAACACTTCCGAATCACAAATATTAAGAGACACAACACTGATCCCCGTGGTACACCATTGGACACTAGCCTCCAATCGCACAAACAACCTTCTACCACTACCGTCTGTCTCCTACCACTAAGTTGATTTGGTTGCAACTTGGCAAGTCACCAATGAGTCCTACCTGTTCCCTGGTTATTCTATTCCACTGGACATACTTGGAGAATATCTGGAGATTCTCACTAATCTTGCCAGCCAGTAGGTTTCCATGCCCCTGTGTTAGTTAGTCCCCTCCAGGTGAAGAATTTTCTCCTTATTGCAGTCTTAACTGGCCTGCCCCAGATCCTGCCATTATTTGCCTTGACTTTGGAATAGACAGCGAGGGAAGCGTTCTGTTAATTCCCAACTTGTCATATGTTTTGTGAATTTTCTAAATTTCACTGTGACCCACCACTCATTCTTTGAAACTCTTGAGAACACAGATTGAGTTTCCTCATCAGGCAATCTCACCACCTGAGGGATTAATCTGGAGAATGTCCATTGCACTTCCTCTGTGGTCAGTATATTCTTTCTGAGATTCGGTCACCAAAACTGTACACAATACTCCAGATACAGTCCCACCAACACGCTGTGAAACTACTTCAACATGACTTTACATCAATGTTCTGACTCTCTTATGTGAAGGCGAACCAAACTTTAACTTTCCAATTACATATATTCCTCCAAATACCCTTCACATTCATTGCATTTACGAACTCACTGAGATCTTATCGAAACCCTTCCGAAAATCCAATATAAGCCACTTCTACTGGTTCCACATTATTTATGCTGTCAGGAACAACTTCGAACAATTCCGAAGTTTATCAAGTATGATTTATCTATCAGGAATGCATGCTGATTCTCTCCATTGTTGCTGTTAATTTCTAAATAGCAAAAATATCATCCTGTGTAATAGATTCCAACAGTTTCCCTACAAATGTCAAGTTAACTGTCAGTTCTCCACACTATGTCTTTTTTCCTTTTATCTGTTTGGATCCCTTCCATTCATCTATAGTGCTTGATTCACGTTTATCCACAATAGTTTCCGGTCTCTGCAGAATGTACAGGAAAATAAAACACAGTCATCGACAGTGCAATTAATACTACTATTGGTGATTTATTTCCGACATTTTGATAGAAAGTCCATCTGTTTCGTCAGACTTAGCAATGCTCAATCCAGCTCCATGTTCAAGTACTACCTTGTTACTGATATCAATTGACTCTATGTCTTTCGCTGCAGGAGTCCGATATGATCACTTGGTATTACTGGGTGTTTTTCGGAATCTTCCTCCATGAAGACAGATGCAAAGTAACTGGTTGTTTTCTTGGTCATTTCCCTGTTCTCCACAATGACCTCTCCTCTCCCTATTACAAATTTCCACATTTGACCTTGCTTTTATTTTGTTTCCTTTGAAATATAGATCGTAAACTGATGCAGTCTTTGTGGTCCTGTTTGTTAGCGAGCATGTTCTCTATTTGATTTCCTTTTCACTTTCATGGCCTTCCTTTTTTGTATAGTTAATTTCTGAGAATTCTCAGGTTTCCACAATAGCTGGAATTCTTCTGAAGTCACTTCCTACGATTAACATATTTTCTAATTTGTTATGTAAACCATCATTGAGTCACTTTCTCACTCTTTGGTGTTTGTACCTGAAATCAATAGACGTATGTTTCAGACTTTGCAGTATTTCTAAAAACTCCTGGTCCTGACCAGTTATATTCAGGAATATCGCAGGAGGATAGGAGGATAGAGAAGAAATTGCAGGAGCACTGCTTGGTTCTTTTCTATCATCGCTGGCCTACACGTGAAGTCCTGGACGACTGGAGCGTAGCGAATGCTGAGCCCATGTTCAAGAAATGCTACAAATATAAACCTGGGAACTAAAGACCAGTAATCCATAAATATAGTGGGTAGGTTACTTTAGAAGATTTGAAGAGATTGGATATACATGCATTTGGAAAGACAAGGTGTGGTTCGGAGTAAGATTAGAAATGTGCTGGAAAAGCAGAGCAGGTCAGGCATCATCCGAGGAACTGGAAAATTGATGTTTCGGGCAGTAAATTCAGCACAGGAGCTTGTGCAAGGCAGTTCATGACTCACAATTTTGTTGGACTTCTTTGCTAAAGTGATAAGCAACGTTGAGGAGTTCCGGGTGGTATACGTAGTCTAGATGGATTCCAGTAAGGCCTTCAATAAGGTTCCACTTGGTACGCCGCTCTGGAAGGTTAGATCGCATGGAATTGAAGGGGAGGTGGCAAATTAGGTACAAAATTGCCTTGATGGTAGGATGCAGAGATTAATACTGGAAACATGCTGGTCAGACTGGAGGCCTGTGAATAGTGGAATGCCTCAGGGGTTGGTGCTGGGACCACTACATACTACTATATCTATGATTTACATTAGAATGTACAGGCCTGATTTGTAAGTTTGAAGATGGCACTAAAACAGGCGGCATCATTGAGAGTGAGGAGGAGTATCAGAAATTTCAGAAATTACAGCAGTATCTTGATCAGATGGGGGAGTAGGCTGAGAATGGCAAATGGATTTTATTATAGATCAGTGTAAGTTCTTCATTTTAGAAAGTCAAATCAAGTTTGGAGTTTCATGGTGAATGTTGGGTCCTAAGGACTGTAGTGGAATAGAGGGACCTGTGAATTCAGGTGCACGGTTCTCTGAAAGTGGATTCAGAGGTAGACAGGGTAGTGAAGAAAGCT
>NW_025202606.1:0-649 GCF_004010195.1 Chiloscyllium plagiosum
AATGCTATTCCCATTTGCTTTCCCACAGTCCATGTCTCTCTTCTTTGCAGCTGTAACATTGTATCCCACACTCTGTTCTGTTCCCCTGATGCACTTGTATAGTACGGGGTAAAAACAATGACTGCAGATGCTGGAAACCAGAGTCTAGATTAAAGTGGTGCTGGAAAGGCACAGCAGTTCAGGCAGCATCCGAGGAGCAGTAAAATTGATGATTCGGTCAAAAGCCCTTCATCAGGAATCAGATATCAGGTATAGTACAATCTGCCAGCAAAGCACATAAGGCAACAGTTTTCAGTATGCCTTGATACACGTGACAATAATAAATCAAACCAAATCAAATCAAATCTGTTCCCTGCTTGTTCATGTGCCTGTTTAAATGTCTCTTAAACAGATAGCAGCATGAGCTGGGCGGAAGTGAGGTTGGAGTGCAGAGCTGGTCGGGAAGGTAAGTGATTGATATATAAAGAACTTACTTCGACGCCAACGGTCTTTTCACAGCAGAGAGCGGCGCGAGCTGGGCGGAAGTGAGATTGGAGCGCAGAGCTGGTCGGGAAGGTAAGTGATTGATATTTGAGTGGGTGTGTTCTAGACCCCAGGCCCCACATAGTAGGGCCTTCCTCCCATCCTCCTCCTCTAACCTAACTTTAAA
>NW_025202606.1:1228-2243 GCF_004010195.1 Chiloscyllium plagiosum
GGTACCTGGGGCTACGATGTTGTGGCCATCACGGAAACGTGGATAGAAGAGGGACAGGAATGTTTGTTGGAGGTTCCTGGTTACAGATGTTTCGGTAAGATTAGGGAGGGTGGTAAAAAAGGAAGGGGGGGTGGCGCTGCTAATTAGAAATGGTATAACGGCTGCAGAAAGGCAGTTCGAGGGGGAACTGCCTTTGGAGGTAGTATGGGCTGAAGTCAGAAATAGGAAAGGTGCAGTCACCTTGTTGGGTGTTTACTATAGACCCCCCAATAGCAGCAGAGATGTGGAGAAACAGATTGGGAAACAGATTTTGGAAAGGTGCAGAAGCCACAGGGTAGTAGTCATGGGCGATTTCAACTTCCCAAATATTGATTGGAAGCTCTTTAGATTAAATAGATTGGATGGGGCGGTGTTTGCGCAGTGTGTCCAGGAAGCTTTTCTAACTCAGTATGTAGATTATCCGACCAGAGGGGAGGCCATAATGGATTTGGTACTCGGTAATGAACCGGGACAAGTGATGGGCTGTGAACATTTTGGTGATGGTGACCACAATTCTGTGACTTTCACCTTGATTATGGAGAGAGATAGGGGCATCCAACAGGGTAGGTTTTACAATTGGGGGAAGGGTAATTACAATGCTGTAAGACAGGATCTGAGGAGCATAAGTTGGGAGCATAGGCTGTCAGGGAAGGATGTGGTGGAAATGTGGAACTTTTTCAAGGAACAGATACGACGTGTCCTTGATATGTATGTACCTGTCAGGCAGAAAAGAAATGGTCGTGTGAGGGAACCTTGGTTGACGAGGGAGGTTGAATGTCTTGTAAAGAGAAGAAGGAGGCTTACATAAGGTTGAGGAAACAGGGTTCAGACAGAGCAGTGGAGGGATACAGGATAGCCAGAAGGGACCTGAAGAAAGAGATTAGGAGAGCTAAGAGAAGGCATGAAAAATCTTTGGCGGATAGGATCAAGGATAACCCAAAGGCATTTTATGCATATGTGAGAAACATGAGAATGA
>NW_025202606.1:3780-7956 GCF_004010195.1 Chiloscyllium plagiosum
CCCCGGGTACATCAGAGTGTTACAAGGGGACATAAATTTACGGTGAAGGGTGGAAGGTATAGGGGAGATGTCAGGGGTGGGTTCTTTACCCAGAGAGTGGTGGGGGCATGGAATGCGCTGCCTGTGGGAATGGTAGAGTCAGAATCTTTGGTGACCTTTAAGCAGCAATTGGATAGGTACATGCTGTGCTGCTTAAGCTAGGACAAATGTTCGGCACAACATCGTGGGCCGAAGGGCCTGTTCTGTGCTGTATTGTTCTATATTCTATTGCTATTGTATCTGCTACTACCGCTTTCCCTGGCAGTGTGTTCCAGATACCTACCACCCTCTGTGTATAACTTGCCTTGAACACCTCCTTTATAATTTCCTCATCTCACCTTAAACCTATGCCCCCTTGTATGACACATTTCCGCCATAAGAAGAAGATTTGACAATCCACCTTATCCATGCCACTTATAATTTTATATAATTCTATTAAGTCACCCCCCGCGACCCCCCCCCCCCCCCCTCCGATCTTCTAGCGAAAACAATCCAAGTTTGTCCAACCTCTCCTTAATAGCTATTACACTCCATTGCAGGTAACATCTTGGTAAACCTCTTTTGCAACCTTTACAATGCTTTCACATCCTTCCTATAGTGTGATGACCACAACTGTACACAATATTCCATAACATATGTTTTATATAGCTGCAACATAACTTGTCAACTTTTGTAGTAACTGCCACAACTGATGAAGCCATACACCTTCTTTACCGCCTGATCCATTTGTGTTGCCACCTTTGACAAAGGGTCAGTTAGATTCGAAATGTCAGTTCTTTTCTATCCTTACAGATGCTGCCAGACTTGCTGAGATTTTCCAGCATTTTCTCTTTTTTGGTTACCCCTCCACAACTACCCTCTGCCAATTTTGTATCCAAATTACCAACTCACCATGGATCCCATTTGATTTAATCTTCTGCACATGCCTACCATGAGGGACCTTGTCTTTAGTAAATTTTTAAAAAAGTTAATGGAGACAGCAGCCGCCACTGCCCTACTCTACCCTCATCAATCATTTTCATCATTTCCTCAAAAAACTCAATAAAGTTGGTGAGCTAGGACTTCTCCTACATAAAGCCTTGCTGACTATCCCTAGTAAGATCATTCTTTTCCAAATGTGAATAAATCCTGTACCAAAGAATCTTCTCCAGTAATTCCCCTACCACTGATGTAAAACTCACAAACCTATTGTTTCCTGGGTTATCCCCCTTGCCCTTCCTCCAGTCTTCTGGAACCTTGCTTGTGGCTAAAGAAGATATGAAGATCTCAAGCAATCTACTCCTTTGCCTCAGTATCCTGGGATAGATCCAATCAGGCCCTGGGGAATTATCTACCTTAATGTTTTGCAAGATACCCAACACCTTCTACCTTTTTAATATCAACATATCCCACAATATCAACGTACCCCTTCCTAATCTTGCCATCAATATTCTCTTCCTTTGTGAATCCTGATGCAAATGCTTTATTAAGGACCTCATCTACTTCCTCTGCTTCCATGCATAAATTCCTTCATTGTCCTTGATGGACCTAATCTTTCCCTAGCTACCCTCTTGCTCCTAATGTACATATAAAATGCCTTGGGATTTTCCTCAATCCTACTTGCCAAGGACATTTCAAGCCCCTTTTAGCACTCTTTGCTTAACTTCTTTCCTACTTCCTTTATATTCCTCAAGGGTCTTGTCTAATTTCAGTTTAATAAACCTTCAACTTGCCTTCTTTTTTCTTTTTGACTAAATATTCAAGATCTCTAGTCACTCAGGGTTCCAGAATATTGCCATCCTTATCTTTCATTATGACAGGAACATGTTGATCCTGAACTCTGATGGCCTTTAAAAGACTCCCATATCAGATGTAGTTTTACCCTCAAACAGCCACACCCAACCTAATTTCTCTAGTTCCTGCAAATAACGTTGTAATTAGCCTTTCTCAAATTCAGCACTTTCACACTTAACCCATAACTATAAACTTGCAGAACAGTTTTGGAATCCCTCTTTCTGTAAAACTGATTGCATTTTGCAATTGTATTATCGTTACTGCTATCTAGGGGTGCATTCACTGAGAGATCATTAATTAATCCTATCTCATTGCACAATACTAGGTGTAATATAGCATGTAACCCCTTTTCTTTAATTTCTCTTGTGGGATATGAGCATCAATGGCTGATTCAGCATTTATTGTCCAAGCCCAGTTGCCCTCAAGGAGGAGCTGCCTTCTCGAGCTGCTGTGGGTTGACCCACAATGTCCTCAGAAAGAGCCTTCCAGGATTTTGACTAAAGGCACAGCAATACATTTCCAAATCAGGATGGTGAGTGGCTTGGTGGGAAACTTGCAGGTCGTGGTGTTCCCATGCTCTCATTCTTCTGGATGGAAGTGATCTTGAGTTTAGAATGTGCAGTCTCAGGATCTTTATGGTGAATACATCTTGTCAGTAGTACAAGCTGTTCCTTCTCTGAGTGTCAGTGTGGAGAGAGTGGATGCTTGTGAACAAGATACCAATCAGGGGGCTGTTTTGTTCTGGATGGTGTCAAGTGTAATTGTTATTGGAGCCACACCTATCCAGGAAATAAGGGAGTATTTCATCATATTTCCTGATCTGTGCCTTATAAGTGGCAGGCAAGCTTTGGGAAAGCAGGAGATGAGTTACTTAATGCAGTATTCCTAGCCTCTGACCTGCCCTTGTAGCTGTTGTTTATATGGCAAGTCCAGTTGAGTTTGTTAATGATTACCCCACTATCAACATCTGAGGAGTTATTAGGGAGGGCATTAACATTGTCTATGATGGGACGTGTCATTATTCAGCATTTGAGTAATGAGAATGTTGCTTGTCACTTGTCCTCCCAAGCTTGGATACTGTCCCAGATCTTCGTGTATTTGAACATAGACTGCTTCGGTATTTGAGGAGTCACAAATGGTGTGGAACACTGCACAATCAATCAATCGGAAAACATCCCCAATCCTGACCTTACGATAGAGAGGAGGTCATTGATAAAGAGCTGAAGATCGTTTTGGCTAGGATACTACCCTGAGGAACTCCTGCATAGCTAAAAGCAAAAGCTTTTTAGGGTAAAGCATAGCCCAGTTAGATTACTTTGTGGTTTAATTTTACCTGCTAAATTTACTGTATTGTTAATAAATTTGCAGTCCTTGCTTTAAGATACAAACAGGCATCTACAATTGATTATGCAGAGTCTGGGACTGGTTATTTAAAAAGGCTGGTTGGAAATCATTGGTTGTCAATCTTGAGAGTCTTTGAAGGTTTTAATTTTACTGTGTTGCAAATACAGAGATAGGAAGACTGATTCGGTTCTGCAATCTGTCTCCATGTTGTAACCCTGTGTAATCTGAATTACCAGACCATTCAAAAATCAAGTTGCGAAGTTGATCAACACGTCTCCTCTGTATGGAAAAATCAGGCGACCAAATAATAGGAATCAGGTGGGCATGTAGCAAAAATTTTAAAATATCTTTTTCAAATTTACAATATTCTTAAGAACCCAAATTTATATTTATTTAAAGAAGGAATACATACACCACAGCAGCAAGTATTTTATTAAGCATCAATGACAACAGCTATCAAATATGTCTGATTTTAAGCAATGTCTCCACATTTAGACATGTACGTGTAAACTGTTGAAAATACTATTGTTACAAGATAAATCAGCCTAAATATAGAGGTTGCAGTACCAAGCACAGAATGATTAGTGAAGAAAAATACTGTTACAAATTATTTTTCGATCGTTTTTGCTGAAATGTCTACTTCCACTCAGTGGGCATTCTATACATCTTTAGTAAACATCAAGAACTGTCCTCCAAACTGTAGATTCCATGTGCGATGGGTTATTAAATTGTGCAGTTAGTTCTCAGGTTAGTCGCATCAAGATACACTACTTCAATACTAATTTTAACATGTCAAAGTTAATGACCTCAACAATCATTATTTGTTTGTCAGATGCTAATATTATTAAAGCTACTAAGAAAAAATACATGTAAAAACTGAAAAACAAACTTCATGTTTACAAATATCTGTAACGCTACAAATTTGGTATAAATTACTATTAGTTTTTCAAACTATTGAATGTTAAATTTGTAGTATATTCTTCTTTTAGAAATATAAAATTACTTTTCAATAGAACAGTG
>NW_025202607.1:0-1267 GCF_004010195.1 Chiloscyllium plagiosum
GCTGGGAGGGCTGGAGGGAGTGGAGGAGCAAACAGATGTGGAGTGCTGTTGTGGTTTGAAAAGGGTCTGCAGGTGCTCAGAAAAGGAGCTCAGTAGGGTTGGGAGAAGGTTACCGAGGTTGTGTGATGCTATAGGCCAAGAGGCAGGTGTATTATAGGGCCTGCAGAAGGTTCCAGTGATATCATGATTTCCTAGGGCTTGAAGAAGGTACGCAGGTGGGTATTTTGATCCAGACTGGAGGATTTTACAGTGACGGGGTCACTGTAAGTATTGTGCAAGACTACAGAAATAGGGATTATTGGACAGACTGCAGGATGTGACTATTGAGATTGGGCATGTTATTGACACTGGAGCAATTTACATTCAGGGAGAGTTGGCAGCATTGGAGTAGGTTTGAAATATACAGCGGGAATAAGGGAGGGGTGAAGGTTATAGAAGCAGGAAATTTTCTGGGAATTACAAACATACAAGATACTGGCGCAAATGAGTTGGACAAAAAGGTATGTTTCCTTGCTATATGACTCTATCATATGACAAAAGACAGTGTGAGAGGGGGGAATACAGAACAGAAAGATCCCAGGATTCAATGCCCATCTCCTTGAGGGAGACCTGCTTTCCCCTCTGTTCTACTGATCCTCACAGGCCTGGATTGTTAACTGTCAACTTCCTATATTGACGTAGAAAGGCTCAGTACAGCAGAGATGAAAGTAAACAAGAGGGTGAGGATTGAGCCTGGAACCATCATGCTCTGTGTTCGTGCTACAAAACTGTATCTATGTCATATCTTCTGGACCAAAGTTCTATCCCTTAAATACACTCTGCTCTGTTCACTGCGAGTGATCTTACCTCACTGCAGGATTGACTGAAGGCTCCAGATCTCACTCTCCATCTCTCTGGCTGACTAACTGTCTTCAGTGTGGTGATGGATGAAACAGGAATTGGGAATTCTGCTGAGTCAGGAGCATCCTGAGTACCTAATGGAGACAGAGAAATGAATAGAATGGGAAATTAGACTGATGCAGTGATGGTTAAACATGGAGAATGGCACCAAGTCCCACAGAGACCTGGAAAATCCCAGTCTCCATCCCTGGCCTGAGCTGCTGCGTCTCCCTGGAGTGGAGAATTCTGTTGCCTCAGGATCTGGAGTAGCTGCAAATGGTGCAGTCACCGGCAGCAATTAGACCCTCCCAGTGACAGATACCACATGGAGAGAGACTGTGTGATAGCACCAGAGTGCAGGATGGTATCACGATCAAACCACGGTCAC
>NW_025202607.1:1746-7956 GCF_004010195.1 Chiloscyllium plagiosum
CACCAGACAGACGTGGTTACAGGGTGGACAAAAGGTGGAACATAAATATTCAACAGTAAACAACCTTACAGGATCTCAGGCAGCATGGAAAAGCAAGATGGGAACCCTGACACTAATGGATAACAAAGGTATTACAGAGAAAGCATTTGGCCTCAGACTTTGCAGCTGAATCAGCCTGAATGCAACCTCTACCTGCTATGTATCAAAAACACAAGCAGGAGGACAGTTTTTATGCTGCCTTCCAGTATTCCATTGCTCATCCCTGCATTAAACAGGAATTCATTAGAAATTGTAGCAAACAAGGTGTGATAATTTTTGGAGACTTCAATCTTTGTATAATTTGTGACAGACATATTGGCAGGAGTGATATTATCCGAGATACTCCTTGAATGTTTTTGTCAGTGTTTCTTTGAATAACACATTGTGCAAATAGCTAGGATGTAACTATCTCAGATCAACTGTTGGGTGATGAAGCTGAGTGAATGAGTAATATCACACCGAGAACCTCCAAGAAATTATACCGGAATTCAAAGAGATTATGATATTTTAAAGTGACCATAAAGCACACCAGAGCATCAGTAACAAAGCCCATTATATGATTTTGAGAGAGAACTGACCAAGGTAAGCAGGGGAAACAGACTGAAATGTCAGTCTGTAAATGAACAGTGGAAAACAGTTAGAGCCAGAGAGACCTAGAGACGTACAGCACATAAACGGACCCTTCGGTCCAATTCGTCCACGCCGACCAGATATCCTTTCCTAATCTCTCCCATCTGCCAGCAGTTGGCCCATATCCCAATAAACCCTTTTTATTCATATACCAATCCAGATATCTTTTGAATGCTGCAATTGTACCAGATTTCACCACTTCCTCTGGCAGTACATTTCATACATAACCACACTCTATGTGAAAAGGTTGCCCCTTAGGTCCCTTTTAAATCTTTCATCTCTCACCTTAAACCTACGCCCTCCATTTCTGGTCTCCACTACCCCAGGGAAAAGACCTTGTCTGTTTATCCTATCCATGTCCCTCATGATTTTATAAACCTCAAGAAGTCACCCCTTAGCTTCTGACGTTCCAGGGAAAACAGTCCCAGTAGTTCCAGCCTCTCACGATAGCTCAAATCCTCCAACCCTGGCAACATCATTGTAAAACATTTCTAAACACTTTCACGTTTCACAACATCCTTCCAATAGGAAAAAGATCAGAACTGCACGCAATATCCCAGAAGTGCCCTAAACAGTGTGCTGTACAGCTGCAACATGACCTCCAAACTCCTATAATCAATGCTCTGACCAATAAAGGAAAGCATACCAAACACCTTCTTCACTACCCGCTTACCTCGTTAACATTTACGGGGCATGGGTGTGGACATGGATTGGACGGTGGGTGTGGTGGGCGGGGGCGGTGTTGAACGGGTTTGGGGACGGGCTGAGGATGATGTAGGGTATGTCTGGGAGGTGGGGACAGGCGGCGGGTGGAGGGTGGTGTTAGATAGTTTTGGGGGCAGGATTCGCTGTTGGGTCGGTTTGGGGGGCGACGTTGAGAGGCGGGTGGCGGCGGTGTTGGATGGGTTTGGAGGCGAGCGGGGTGTGTTTTTGGGGTTTGGCAGGGTGTTGGAGCTCGCTCATGGCTTGATGCTGCCTAGTCACCTGAACAGGGAGCAGACTGGACTGAAAACTCCGAGCCCCACAGGAAAGGTATTGAATCGCTTAACCAAATAATCAATTATCCGAACGAAATAGTGTCCGCCCATCTCGTTCAGATAATCGAGGTTCCTCTGTAAACCATCTGGACTATAGCCTGGTGTTGTGTGATTTTTATCTTCACCCAATCAACCCCTGCTCGATCCTGCTGAATGGCCCCAATATTGGCCCAGTTCCAGTTTAAGACCTAAATCTGTCAACCTGTCTGATCTTTTTCCACAATTATGTTAAAACAAGGACAGTTGTGGTGACTGGACGTAATGTGCTCTCCGACTGATACTTCAGTCAATTGCCTGACCTCGTTTTCTGAGGAGAGGTCCAGTGTTGCACCCGCCTGAGTAGCGTAGAGCCATCTACGTCTTGATTGAGGAAACTTTCTTTGACACATTTTACAAATTCCACCCAGTACAGGTCTTTTACACGCTGAGTGACCCAGTCAATCCAGGGGAAGTTAAAATCTCCATCCAATACTACTCTATTATTTTTATAGGTACCTGCAAACTCACTACACATTTGCTACTCTCCTACCCGCTGGTTATTTGAGGGTCTAGAACACGATCCCAGCAGACTAACCATTCCCTCCTTGTTTCTAGCTTTTAAATATATGGCCTCATTTGATGACTGCTTAACAGAATTGTCTCGATGCACAGGTGTTATGCCCTTCTTAATCAAAAGGACAACTCCGACCTCCTCAGTTACTTGTCCTTCTGACACGCCTGTAGTTTCTTTATCCTGGAATACTGAGCTGCAGGTCCTGCCCTTCTCTCAGCCATGTTTCTATTATGACTATAATATCCCAGTCCAGAGATAATCCATGCTCTGATCTCGTCTGCCTTACCAGTCAGGCCTCGTGTGTTGAAATAAATGCCCTTAAACCAGATATCTTTCCCTCCCTCGACTGTGCCCCTGGATATCCTGAATAGGTAACTTGTTCTTGATGGATGATGTATTTCCCCTGACTTTTCTATGGGCCATCTCTCACTCAGAGTCTCAACTCCCTGCCAAAATAGTTTAAATCCTCCTGGGTAACACTAGCAAATCTCCTCCCTGGGATACTTGTGCCCCTTTGCTTCAAATGCAAACCATCCCTTTTGTACAGGTCCCCTCTACGCCAGAAGAGATCCCAATGACCCAAGAACTGAAAACCCTGCCCACTATACCAGCTCCTCAACCACACATCCATCCGGCCTACCTTTCTATTTCTATCCTCACTGGCACCTGGCATTGGGAGTAATCTGGAGATCATTAAGGTCAATATACTGTTTTTATAACTACTCATCTGTCTCCCTGTACTCATTTCACAGGACCCCATCCCTGTGTCTACCTCTGTCATGTGAACCGATGTGCACAATGGCCTCTGGATGTTCACCCTCCCCCTTCATAATGTTCAATAATGACTCAGAGACATCCTTGACACTACCTGGGAGGTAGCACACCATCCTGGGGTCCCTTCTGGAGCCACACAGTCTCCTGTCTGTCCCCCTCACAACTAAGCCTCCTATCAGTATCACGATCATTACAGAGGATCTGGCAAACATAGACTGGGAGGAACTCCTTGCAGTTGGGTCCAAGTTAGGAAAGTGGAGTATTTTAAAGTGATGCAGTGAGAACGCAGGGCCAGTGTGCTCCTTGAAGAGTGAATAGTAAAGGCAGCAAGTCCAGCGAATACTGATCAAGTGATATCGTGAGTTTGATAAAGAAAATACAGTACAATAAAATCAGGTATAGAGAGTGCAAGGGGATTGTGGAAAATGAGGGACACACAATGGTCATGAAATATATTTGTCAGATACGATTGCGGAAAAGCCACAGGTATTTTATCAGCATCGTGAGAGTAAGAGGCTTCCCAGTGAAAGAGGGAGGCCTGTGAGAAACCAAAGGGATAATCTGTGCATGGAGCCAGAGCAAGCAGGTGAGGTCTTCAATTAATATTTCCCATTTGTATTTACACAGGAGAAAGGCATTGTAGCCGGGGATTTCAGTCGGGATGCTGAGGTTCCAGAACATGTTAAGATCAATAAAAAAGAGGTAATAAATGTTTTCACAGGCATAAAGGTGGAGAAATCCCCAGTGCCCAATGAAATGTATAGAACATAGATAGAACATAGATCAATACAGCACAGAACAGGCCCTTCGGCCCACGATGTTGTACCGAACATTTGTCCTAGCTTAAGCACCCATCCATGTACCTATCCAATTGCCGCTTAAAGGTCACCAAAGATTCTGACTCTACCACTCCCACAGGCAGCGCATTCCATGCCCCCACCACTCTCTGGGTAAAAAACCAACCCCTGACATCCCCCTATACCTTCCACCCTTCACCTTAAATGTATGTCCCCATGTAACACTCTGTTGTACCTGGGGCAAAAGTTTCTGACTGTCTACTCTATCTATTCCTCTGGTCATCTTATAAACCTCTATCAAGTCATCCCTCGTCCTTCGCCGTTCCAATGAGAAAAGGCCTAGCACTCTCAATCTACCCTCGTACGACCTATTCTCCATTCCAGGCAACATCCTTTTAAATCTTCTCTGCACCCTCTCCAATGCTTCCACTTCTTTCCTAAAGTGAGCCGACCAGAACTGCACACAATACTCCAAATGTGGCCTAACCAAGGTCCTGGACAGCTGCAACATCACTTCACGACTCTTGAAGTCAATACCTCTGCTAATGAACGCTAATACATCATAGGCCTTCATACAAGCTCTATCCACCTGAGTGGCAACTTTCTAAATTCTATGAACATAGACCCCAAGATCCCTCTGCTCCTCCTCCTTACTTAGAGCCCTACCGTTAACCCTGTTTTCCGCATTCATATTTGTATTCCAAAATGGACAACCTCACACTTGACAGGGTTGAACTCCATCTGCCACTCCTCAGCCCAGCTTTGCATCATATCTAAGTCCATTTGCAGCCGATAACAGCCCTCCTCGTGGGCGGCACCGTGGCACAGTGGTTAGCACTGCTGCCTCACAACGCCAGAGACCCGGGTTCAATTCCCACCTCAGGCGAATGACTGTGTGGAGTTTGCATGTTCTCCCCGTGTCTGCGTGGGTTACACTCCGGGTGCTCCGGTTTCCTCCCACAGTCCAAAGATGTGCAGGTCAGGTGAATTGGCCATTCTAAATTGCCCGTAGTGTTAGGTAAGGGGTAAATGTAGGGGTATGGGTGGGTTACGCTTCGGCGGGTCGGTGTGGACTTGTTGGCCCGAAGGGCCTGTTTCCACACGGTAATGTAATCTAATCTATCCACAACTCTACCAATCTTCGTATCATCTGCAAATTTACTGACCCACCCTTCGACTCCCTCTTCCCAGTCATTAATAAATATTACAAACAGCTGAGGACCCAGAACTGATCCCTACGGAACTCCACTTGTAACTGGGCTCGACCGGTTAGCCAGATTCTATCCAACTGGCCAAATTTCCCTCTATCCCATGGCTCCTGACTTTCCGCATAACCCTACCATGGGGAATCGTTTCAAATGCCTTACTAAAATCCACTGCTCTACCCTCATCCACATGCTTGGTCACCTCCGCAAAGAATTCAATCAGACTTGTAAGGCAAGACCTACCCCTCACAAATCCGTGCTGGCTGTCCCATATCAAGCAATGTCTTTCCAGATACTCATAAGTCCTATCCCTCAGTGCCATTTCCATTACTTTGCCTACCACCGAATTAAGACTAACTGGCCTGTCATTCCTGGGGTTATCCCTATTCCCTTTTTTGAACAGGGGCACAACATTCGCCACTCTCCAGTCCCCTGGTACCACCCCCGTCGACAGTAATGACGAAAAGATCATTGCCAACGGCTCTGCAATTTCATCTTTTGCTTCCCATATAATCTTAGGATATATCCCGTCAGGCCCGGGGGACTTGTCTATCCTCAAGTTTTTCAAAATGCCCAACACATCTTCCTTCCTAACAAGTATCTCTTCTTGCTTACCAGTCCGTTTCACACTCTCCTCTTCAACAATATGGTCCCTCTCATTTGTATATACTGAAGAAAAGTACTCATTCAAGACCTCCCCAATCTCTTCCGACTCAATACACAGTCTCCCACTACTGTCCTTGATCTGGAAAGACACTGTTTGATTAGGGACAGCCAGCACGGATTTGTGAGGGGTAGGTATTGCCTTGTGGGCGGCACGTGGCACAGTGGTTAGCACTGCTGCCTCACAGCGCCAGAGACCCGAGTTCAATTCCTGCCTCAGGGGTATGGGTGGGTTGCGCTTCGCGAGGCGGTGTGGACTTGTTGGGCCGAAGTGCCTGTTTCCGCACTGGAAGTAATCTAATCTAATCTTGTTTCCAACCTGATGTAAGCCTCCTTCTTCCTCTTTACAAGACATTCAACCTCCCTCGTCAACCAAGGCTCCCTCACACGATCATCTCTTCCCTGCCTGACAGGTACATACATATCAAGGACACGTCGTATCTGTTCCTTGAAAAAGTTCCACATTTTCACGACATCCTTCCCTGATAGCCTATGCTCCCAACTTATGCTCA
>NW_025202608.1:0-7956 GCF_004010195.1 Chiloscyllium plagiosum
GTGTCTGATATCCCCGATAAAACTATTCATTACCCACACGGTGCCTGATATCCACTATAAAACCAAGCATTACCCTCATGGTGCCTGATATCCCCCATAAAACCATTCTTTACACACACGGTATCTGATATCCCCATTACCCACACTGAACTGATATCCCCGATTCAACCACTCATTACACACACGGTGCCTGATATCCCCTATAAAACCAAGCATTACCCTCATGGTGCCTGATATCCTCCATAAAACATTTCTTTACACACACGGTGTCTGATATCCCCCATAAAACCATTCATTACACACACGGTGCCTGATATCCAGTATAAAACCATCCATTATCCACACGGTGTATGATATCCACTGTAAAACCATTCATTACCCACACAGTGTCTGATATCCCCCATAAAAACATTCCTGACCCACACGGTGTCTGATATCCACTATAAAACCATTCATTATCCAAACGGTGCCTGATATTCCCTATATAACCATTCATTACCCACACGGTTCCTGATATCCCCTATAAAACCATTCATTACCGACAGAGAGCCAGATATAGCCTATAAACCCATTCATTACCCACAGCGTACCTGATATCCCCCATAAAACCATTCACTACCCACACGGTGCCTGATATATCTATAAAAAATATTCATTACCCACACGGTGTCTGATATTCCCCATAAAAACCATTCATTACCTACATAGTGTCTGATATCCCCCATAAAACCATTCCTGACCCACACGGTGTCTGATATCCACTAAAAAACCACTCATTACCCACACGGTGACTGATATCACCTACAAACCATTCATTACCCAAACGGTGCCCGATATTCCCTTTAAATCCATTCATTACCCACACAGTGTCTGATATCCCTCATAAAACCATTCATTACCCACACGGTGCCTGATATTCCCCATATAACCATTAATTACCCACACAGTGTCTCATATCCCCCACAAAAACATCAATGATCCACACGATGCCTGATATCACCCATAAAACCATTCATTACAGACAAGGTGTCTGATATCCACTATAAAACCATCCATTACCCACACGGTGTCTGATATACCCATAAAACCATTCATTACCCACACGGTTTCTGATATCCCCTATTAAACCACTCATTACCCAAACCTTCCCTGATATCCCCAATAAAACAATTCATTACCCACACGGTGACTGATATCCACTAAATAACCATTCATTACCCACACGGTGACTGATATCCACTATATAACCATTCATTACCCACACGGAGCGTGATATCCACTAGAAAACCATTCATTACCCACAAGGTATCTGATATCCCCCATTTAAACAGTCATTACCCACACTGAACTGATATCCCCGATAAAACGATTCATTACACACACGGTGCCTGATATCCCCTATATACCCACGGATTACCCTCATGGTGTCTGATATCACCCATAAAACCATTCTTTACACACACGGAGCCTGATATCCATTATAAAACCATCCATTACACACACGGCGTCTGATATCCCCTATAAAACCATTCATTATCCACACGGTGTCTGATATCACCTTAAAAATCTTTCATTACCCTCACGGTGCCTGATATCCCCCATAAAACCATTCATTACACACATGGAGCCTGATATCCACTATACAACCATCCATTACACACACGGTGTCTGATATCCCCTCCAAAACCATTCATTATCCACACAGTGTATGATATCCCCTATAAAACAATTCATTATCCACACGGTGTCTGATATCCCCAATACAACCATTCTTTACCCACACGGTGTCTGATATCCCCCATAAAAATATTCATTACCCATACGGGGTCTGATATCCACTATATAACCATTCATTACCCACACGGTTTTAATATCCCCCATTAAACCATTCATTACCCACACGGTGCCTGATATCCCCCATAAAACCATTCATTACCCACACAGAGTCAAATTTCCCATCCGAAACCATTCATTACCCACACACTGTATGATATCCCCTATAAAACCATTCATTCCCCACACGGAGTGTGATATCCCCAATAAAATCATTCATTACCCACACGGTGTCTGATATTCCCCATAAAACCATTCATTACCTACATAGTGTCTGATATCCCGCATAAAACCATTCCTGACCCACACGGTGTCTGATATCCACTAAAAAAACCATTCATTACCCACACGGTGACTGATATCACCTACAAACCATTCATTCCCCAAACGGTGCCCGATATTCCCTTTAAAACCATTCATTACCCACATGGTGCCTGATATTCCCCATAAAACTATTCATTACCCACAGGGTACCTGCTATCCCTCACAAAAACATTCATGATCCACACGGTGCCTGATATCACCTATAAAACCATCCATTACCCACACGGAGTCTGATATCCCCGATGAAACCATTCATTACCCACACGGTTTTAATATCCCCCAATAAACCATTCATTACCCACAGGGTGCCTGATATCCCCTATAAAACCATTCATTACCCACACGGAGTGTGATATCCACCAGAAAACCATTCATTACCCACACAGTGCCTGATATCCCCTAGAATACCATTCATTACCCACAAGGTATCTGATATCCCCCATTTAGACATTCATTACCCACACTGAACTGATATCCCCGATAAAACGATTCATGACACACACGGTGCCTGCTATCCCCTATAAAACCACACATTACCCTCATGGTGTCTGATATCACCCATAAAATCATTCTTTACACACACGGAGCCTGATATCCACTATAAAACCATCCATTACACACACGGTTTCTGATATCCCCGATAAAACCATTCATTATCCACACGGTGTCTGATATCACCTTAAAAATCTTTCATTATCCTCACGGTGCCTGATATCCCCCATAAAACCATTCATTACACACATGGAGCCTGATATCCACTATACAACCATCCATTACACACACGGTGTCTGATATCCCCTCCAAAACCATTCATTATCCACACGGTGTCTGACATCCCCAATACAACCATTCTTTACCCACACGGTGTCTGATATCCCCCATAAAAATATTCATTACCCATACGGTGTCTGATATCCCCTATAAAACCATTCATTACCAAAACGGTGCCCGATATCCCCCATAAAACCATTCACTACCCAAATGGTGCCCGATATCCCCTATTAAACCATTCATTACCCACACGGTGCCTGATATACCCTATAAAACCATTCATTACCCACACGGTGCCTGATATACCCTATAAAACGATTCATTACACACACGGTATCTGATTACCACTAGAAAACCATTCATTACCCACAGGGTATCTGATATCCCCCATTACCCACACTGAACTGATATCCCCGATAAAACGCTTCATTACACACACGGTGCCTGATATCCCCTATAAAATCATTCATTATCCACACAGTGTCTAATATCACCTTAAAAATCTTTCATTAACCACACGGTGTCTGATATCCCCGATAAAACTATTCATTACACACACGGTGCCTGATATCCACTATAAAACCAAGCATTACCCTCATGGTGCCTGATATCCCCCATAAAACCATTCTTTACACACACGGTATCTGATATCCCCATTACCCACACTGAACTGATATGCCCGATTCAACCACTCATTACACACACGGTATCTGATATCCCCTATAAAACCAAGCATTACGCTCATGGTGCCTGATATCCCCCATAAAACCATTCATTACACACACGGTGCCTGATATCCAGTATAAAACCATCCATTATCCACACGGTGTATGATATCCACTGTAAAACCATTCATTACCCACACAGTGTCTGATATCCCCCATAAAAACATTCCTGACCCACACGGTGTCTGATATCCACTATAAAACCATTCATTATCCAAACGGTGCCTGATATCCCATAGAAAACCATTCATTACCCACAGGGTATCTGATATCCCCCATTACCCACACTGAACTGATATCCCCGATAAAACGCTTCATTACACACACGGTGCCTGATATCCACTATAAAACCAAGCATTACCCTCATGGTGCCTGATATCCCCCATAAAACCATTCTTTACACACACGGTATCTGATATCCCCATTACCCACACTGAACTGATATCCCCGATAAAACGCTTCATTACACACACGGTGCCTGATATCCACTATAAAACCAAGCATTACCCTCATGGTGCCTGATATCCCCCATAAAACCATTCTTTACACACACGGTATCTGATATCCCCATTACCCACACTGAACTGATATCCCCGATAAAACGCTTCATTACACACACGGTGCCTGATATCCACTATAAAACCAAGCATTACCCTCATGGTGCCTGATATCCCCCATAAAACCATTCTTTACACACACGGTATCTGATATCCCCATTACCCACACTGAACTGATATCCCCGATAAAACGCTTCATTACACACACGGTGCCTGATATCCACTATAAAACCAAGCATTACCCTCATGGTGCCTGATATCCCCCATAAAACCATTCTTTACACACACGGTATCTGATATCCCCATTACCCACACTGAACTGATATCCCCGATAAAACGCTTCATTACACACACGGTGCCTGATATCCACTATAAAACCAAGCATTACCCTCATGGTGCCTGATATCCCCCATAAAACCATTCTTTACACACACGGTATCTGATATCCCCATTACCCACACTGAACTGATATCCCCGATAAAACGCTTCATTACACACACGGTGCCTGATATCCACTATAAAACCAAGCATTACCCTCATGGTGCCTGATATCCCCCATAAAACCATTCTTTACACACACGGTATCTGATATCCCCATTACCCACACTGAACTGATATCCCCGATAAAACGCTTCATTACACACACGGTGCCTGATATCCACTATAAAACCAAGCATTACCCTCATGGTGCCTGATATCCCCCATAAAACCATTCTTTACACACACGGTATCTGATATCCCCATTACCCACACTGAACTGATATCCCCGATAAAACGCTTCATTACACACACGGTGCCTGATATCCACTATAAAACCAAGCATTACCCTCATGGTGCCTGATATCCCCCATAAAACCATTCTTTACACACACGGTATCTGATATCCCCATTACCCACACTGAACTGATATCCCCGATAAAACGCTTCATTACACACACGGTGCCTGATATCCACTATAAAACCAAGCATTACCCTCATGGTGCCTGATATCCCCCATAAAACCATTCTTTACACACACGGTATCTGATATCCCCATTACCCACACTGAACTGATATCCCCGATAAAACGCTTCATTACACACACGGTGCCTGATATCCACTATAAAACCAAGCAACAGAGCCTGATATAGTTCATAAAACCATTCATTACCCACACGGAGCCTGATATAGCCTACATAACCATTCATTACCTTCACGGTGCCTGATATCCCCCAGAAAACCATTCATTACACACACGGAGGAGAAAGTGAGGGCTGCAGATGCTGGAGATCAGAGCTGAAAATGTGTTGCTGGAAAAGCCCTGAAGGGCTTTTGCCCGAAACATCGATTCTCCTGTTCCTTGGATGCTGCCTGACCTGCTGCGCTTTTCCAGCAACACATTACACACACGGAGCATGATATCCACTATAAAACCATTCCTGACCCACACGGTGTCTGATCCACTATAAAACCATTCATTATCCAAACGGTGCCTGATATTCCCTCTAAAACCATTCATTACCCACATGGAGTCTGATATCCCCGATGAAACCATTCATTACCCACACGGTTTTAATATCCCCCATTAAACCATTCATTACCCACAGGGTGTCTGATATCCCCTATAAAACCATTCATTATCCACACGGTGTCTGATATCCCCCATAAAACCATTCATTATCCACACGGTGCCTGATATCCCCTAAAAAACCATTCATTACCCACACGGTGTCTGATATCCCCCATAAAAACATTCATTCCCCATAGGGAGTGTGATATCCCCAATAAAATCATTCATTTCCCACATGGTGCCTGATATCCGCTATAAAACAAGTCATTACCCACACGGTGTCTGATATTCCCCATAAAACCATTCATTACCCACACAGTGTCTGATATCCCCTATAAAACCATTCATTACCCACACGGTGCCTGATATTACCCATAAAACCATTCATTACCCACACAGTGTCTGATATCACCCATAAAACCGTTCATTACTCATACGGTGCCTGATATTCCTCATAAAACCATTGATTACCCACACAGTGTCTGATATCACCCATAAAACCATTAATTACCCACACAGAGCCTGATATAGCCTATAAAACCATTCATTACCCTCACGGTGCCTGATATCCCCCATAAAACCATTCATTACACACACGGAGGAGAAAGTGAGGGCTGCAGATGTTGGAGATCAGAGCTGAAAATGTGTTGCTGGAAAAGCGCATCAGGTCAGGCAGCATCCAAGGAACAGGAGAATCGACGTTTCGGGCAAAAGCCCTTCTTCAATAAGGGCTTATGCCCGAAACATCAATTCTCCTGTTCCTTGGATGCTGCCTGACTTGCTGCGCCTTTCCAGAAACACATTACACACACGGAGCATGATATCCACTATAAAACAATTCATTACCCACACGGTGCCTGATATCCACTATAAAACCATCCATTACACACACAGTGTCTGATATCCCCCACGAAACCATTCATTCCCCACACGGAGTGTGATATCCCCAATAAAATCATTCATTACCCACATTGTGCCTGATATCCGCTATAAAACAAGTCATTACCCACACGGTATCTGATATCCCCTATAAAACCATTCATTACCCACATTGTGCCTGATATCCACTATAAAACAAGTCATTACCCACACGGTGTCTGATATTCCCCATAAAACCATTCATTACCCACACGGTGTCTGATATCCCCTATAAAACCATTCATTACCTACACGGTTTTAATATCCCCCATTAAACCATCCATTACCCACACGGAGTCTGATATCCCCGATGAAACCATTCATTACCCACACGGTTTTAATATCCCCCATTAAACCATTCATTACCCACATTGTGCCTGATATCCCCCATATAACCATTCATGACCCACAGGGTGTCTGATATCCACCATTAAAACATTCATTACCCACACGGAACTGACATCCCCTATAAAACCATTCATGACCCACACGGTGTCTGATATCCACTAAAAAACCATTCAATACCTACACGGTTTTAATATCCCCCATTAAACCATCCATTACCCACACGGTGCCTGATATCCCCCATACAACCATTCATTACCCACAGGGTGTCTGATATCTCCCATTAAAACATTCATTACCCACACGGTGCCTGATATCCCCGAGAAAACCATTCATTACCCACAAGGTATCTGATATCCCCCATTTAAACATTCATTACCCACAATGAACTGATATCCCCGATAAAACGATTCATTACACACACGGTGCCTGATATCCACTTTCAAACCATCCATTACACACACGGTGTCTGATATCCCCAATAAAACCATTCATTATCCACACGGTGTCTGATATCACCTTAAAAATCTGTCATTAACCTCACGGTGCCTGATATCCCCCATAAAACCATTCATTACAAACACGGTGCCTGATATCCACTATAAAACCATTCATTACCCGCACGGTGTCTGATGTCCCCTACATAACCATTCATTCTCCAGACGGTGCCTGGAGAGCCATTCATTACCCACACAATGTCTGATTTCCACTATAAAACCATTCATTATCCACACGGAGTCTGATAGCCCCGATTCAACCATTCATTACCCACACGGTGCCTGATATCCCCCATAAAACCATTCATTACCCACACAGAGCCTGATAGAGCCCATAAAACCATTCATTACCCACACGGAGCCTGATATAGCCTACAAAACCATTCATTACCCACACGGTGCATGATATCCCCTATAAAACCATTCATTACCCTCAC
>NW_025202609.1:0-7959 GCF_004010195.1 Chiloscyllium plagiosum
GGCCCTGGATCTAAACACATCAGGTGCACAATGGCAGGTAAGGCGCACCCAGAAGCCCGTCCAACCATTTCATCTGCTGCCTGATTAGCTGTGACCACCAAATCACCAGCTATATTGTGCACCTGGCACTTTATAATAGCTAAAAACTAATGATTTTCGAATTTGATTTCTTGTTTGTTCACAGTACCACAGCAGGTGTAGATCTTTCACATGGCAGTGTTCAAGTGCCAAAGATTCACTTTTGTCTGAGACTTAAATTTCAATGATGGTCAATTGTGAGCACCAAGAATTTTCATTCATTTATATTGTAAATAATCGAATTATGTCAGGAACAATAATCCCAGTTCTTTGCTTTCCAGGAGCACTCTGGGCATCGTTTCTGTTAAGCTACGTCAAATGTATTTAGAATTAAATCTTCAAATAAATAATCACATTACTCAATATGAACATTGATCGAATAGCTTCAAATTCAGACCTTTAGCATAAATTGAAAAGCGTACATTTAACAAAAGTGCAGTTGTGACTCAAACATACTTTAGCACAAGTTTGCTACTTACAGTAGCAAGAATGATCGCAGTCTCACAAATTTCATATTCTGAATTCAGTGGAATAATCCACATGACGTGTTTTCTTTTGTTAATGGTATTAACTTAATCAATAATTAATTTGGACTTAAAGATTCATATGAACAATATTCACGGAAACTTTCTTCTTGTTGTTGATCTCTTCTGCTTTAAAAACTCAGCTAGAGTTGCACGACTGTGTTCGTTCACAGCTGCTCTAAGTATTAAAGCTATCTAATGAGAAGATCAATGTTGCATGCATTATTCAAAGAAGGATTGCAGAACCAGAAATTACATCTATACCAATATCGTAAATTTCACTGCTTGGAAAAATGTACAAATTGAAATCCTATCAGATTCTTTGAAGCTCGCACAGCATACCAAATTTGGAACACACAACGGTTTGTTTCATGCTTGAATGACCATAATTCTGGCCTTTTCCTTCACGCAGCAGTATGGTGGTGCATGTTCAGCACACAAAATGTTAAGATTCGAAAACAATTGTAGCCAGCTCATTATGAAAAGCGAGACATAGGCAACTCAAAACTAATCAGGAGAGGTTAAAAAAGGATGATCGATGCAGCTATGACTGGACAACGTAGAAAATGTTTCAGAGCAACCACGTATACAAGCAGTAGTAAAGCATCACCGCTGTTAAACCATTTTTCATATGAATAACTGAATGAAATGAATCACCAGGGACACCAAAGACGGCAAGAAGAGAATAGTAAACGTCTAGAATTACTGGAAGTTTTCCTTTGTACATCATTCAAGTGATAGGACGATGACAGTGTTGATCGTAATAGCTCCAATACACAGTTGAATTACCCTAAGTGAACCGAGCACTTTTAGTAGCACATCTAAGAGCTCCCAAGTGAACTGGTGCAGTTATGCAATGCCAGTCATTAGTTCGAGTCCCTTAAAGTAATTAGACAGTTTTCATAACTAATGACGTTTGTTTGTTAAAAATGCAGTTACAAAATGGAAGCAGTCCAAGGACACCAATGAATACAACTCACTAATTTCCATTTGAATTGGCGAGTTCTCTTTCTCTCTGTCTCACACACACACACACGCACAAAATAACTTTACCTCCTCCTCTTCAGAATCACATTCCCCATCTCATTCACGGCCACGATCGTTATCACTGCCCCAACACGTCCTAAAGAGTGGCGGGGGCGGGGTGGAGGGGACTGAAAAACCGGGCTTTCTGAATCTGAAAATATCAATTATAGTAAGAGTCAAAAACATAGAAGATCATACAGCAGCAGTTACTACCAAGATTAATATTTATGGCAGTATGTCAACAGCAAATAACAACAACGAATTAAATAAAAAGACCACAGTAACACATCTAGAATTCTCTATCTGGAGCATGCAGTCCTGTTTTAATCCAGTAATCATTCAGGATCAGGATGTCCATACTTCCAAATTCTTTAGGAATGCAATCTGCTATCCTTATATGGGAAGAAACACAGCACTGTAAGTCACTTATAGGCACCTAGAGAAAAAGTGAGTAAATTCCCAGTATTTGACACATGTTTCCCTACCCCCACCTTATCTCCATCCCAACCCCCGGATTCAACACCGCCCTCTTGACCTGCAATCTTCTTCCCGACCACTCCGCCCCACCCCTTCTCCGGCCTATTACCCTCGCCCTCACCTTCTTCTACCTATCGTATTCCCAGCGCCCTCCCCCAAAATCCCCCCCTACCTTTTATCTCAGCCCATCTGGCACACCAGCCTCATTCCTGAAGAAGAGTTTATGCCCGAAATTTCGATTATCCCTAAACTTTGTCAATATCCAAGAAGTGTCTCCCTGTCCATGGAAGATAATTTCCACGGGAATGATCAGTTGAATTGGCAGTAAATCCATTCCTTACAGCATTACAAAGTATCGACTCTGTTGCCCAGGTTCTTATCTTATAATTGTCTTTGAGTATGAATAATTATTTTTTTCATGCATGTAACCCAAGTCATTGACGGTATTTTCGGTCATATTCTACGTTGGGTAAAACGTGAGCAGGTTTGGTGTGTTGCTTTATCAGTCAATTCATAGAGTTCACTAACCCTGATAGCTGTGCATGCTGGATAATGATAATAGATGTGTTAAGCCCACTGGAACCAATTATCAAGTGCAAAATGCTGTATTGCATGTTTTGTAAAATGTAACTCATTATCATTGGCTGCGTTCACTAACCCTGATAGCTGTGCATGCTGGATAATGATAATACAATGTGTTAAGCCCACTGGAACCAATTATCAAGTGCAAAATGCTGTATTGCATGTTTTGTAAAATGGACCTCATTATCATTGGCTGCAATATCCTAAAATCAGAGTGTAAACCTCTTTCATTGTATTGGTTTGGTTTGCTTTAACAAAATGTTATTTGATTACCAGGTCTGACTATGTGCAATCGTTCTATAGTTGAAACGTTATTGTCCCAGTACACTCGAATTGCAGGATCTGGCTATGTCCTGTGCCTGTACCAAATGTCACATCTGCAAGTGGATTTTTGTCACCTTTTGCTAATAACGTGATTTCTCCGCCACTGGAAGGGTGAAGCCATGTCACTGGGATGTCTCGATATACTGACAATTGTTCGGTGCCCGAGAGACACAAATGCCCCGACTTATTTTGCATCGATATGGCGAACTGCTATAATCTTCTTCTGTAGTAACCTGAGCAGTGTGTATATTTGTTAGGCCATCAGCTGCGCCATTATACCTAGTCACTTAAGAAGCATTCTTGGTCCGGTTATTAACAAGTGATAGACTGAAGGAGCGTTATTGCTCGTCTTACCAGATTTTCTTCCCTAATGGTTGACCCCAAAAGTTTTTCTTCTATGTATCAATGAGTTGTTGCATTGCCATTTAATCATCGAAGCGTTCATATAATTGGCAACAGCTCAACAGTCGGAGATGACATGCTTTACTCGCGATTCTAGGGTGAGGGGCATGGCTGCTTGCTTCACTGATTTATTGGATCCGCACATGCGTTCTTCTTAAATTATTGTCCGCGTTTTATTTCTCATTAAACATTGCATCTTTACACTGATGCTTGCTGTTGCAGTTGGTTGCAGAGTTATCGGTAAATCAAGAGTACTTTGTTTCGCCTGTATTTAGCTGTGTTAAAAGTATAACACATTTTACATGAAAATTAGGAATCGGTGTCAGGTTTTGGGAATGTTCCTGTAATACTCAGTTGACTGGCATCTGCTTCATGGATTCTTCGTTCTTTCCCTTTCTTGACTGGCCTGTCTGTGATGCCTCATTTCCATTTTACTATGTAGCTCCGTTCTGTTCATCGCATATTGTAGGTGGAACCTTCAGTCAACTCTCAAGTCAAAATGGGGAGTTCTGGCCCTTAAAGTCAGTTTCCATTCAGTTTCTATCAGCACCTAGTAACACGTCGTGCTTGCTTCTCAAACTGATTGTAGTTTCTTGCAGTGTTAGTTAGCTGGTCTAAACCAATGGAAATTCTAGTGCAGGCTAACTTTATGGCTGATTTTGCACATTGCTATATATCTGTCATGGATGCTTACAATTCTCGACTAAATTCGGGAGGGGAATTTGGTGGGTTTAGCACAAGCAACGCAAGTAATCGCTTATGCAGACTCCCCCTTAGCAGATTCAATTGGTCTCTACTGATGTTCATCACTTTGAAGTATCGTTTTTTCCAAATAACAGCGCAAGAGAGTTGCAGCAGTATAGCAAAATGAGGCATGTGCACTCCCTAATTGTTCAACACTGACACAAAGCTTTGAGTTATCTTGTAGATATCAGGAATTGCTTCCTTCTGATTCCGTTTTTTTTTCACTTTATCAGCGAATACACATTCACCCACAGCTCATTGCATTCCCAGGAAAAGAATAAACTGGCTTGGTCCCTAAATTTTCTTGGCAGCACTCTGCTCCTAATCTATTGCTAGATAGTAATGTTTCACAGATACTCTTGTGCATATGGACAATGTTCCCAGTACATTGACCCTTGAGATCATAATTCATGACGAGATCTGTGCACAAGGTTCCATACCTCAAACCTCTTCCATAGAGAGAGAAGTATTCGATGCTCACAAATCCTATAGCCGGGTTAACAAAAATTTTAATAGTTCCCCAGCCTCCTGATGAAGCATTCTTCCAAGCAGCTGTAATTCTTTCAGATTGTATTCCTGCACAATCCAGTTATATTGTGGAGCCTGTTGACCGAGTGACTTCATCTTACTAAATATTAACAGAGGCAAGACAAGTACAATACTGTTGCAGAGTTGTTCTTTCCCTCCAGTCCACTCATACTGAGTCAAACAAATGCCAAATGTCCCCATCCTATTAAAATGGATCCTAATTTGGTAATGCCGCGTGCGATTTCATTCGATTCACCTTTGACTTATTTTGATTCGTCTGTTTTATTTTATGCTGGATGGTAGCTTACTCGTAGGCTATATTCCTCTGCTTTTGCTTTGATTTTCCTTGCCCTTAAATATCCTCTCCTGAGCAATCCAAGACAACTACGTCAAAGCAGCCTTCTTCTGTTTTGCTGCCATCAGAGCAATCAATTTGCAATTGCATTCTTTAATTCTGGCACATCACGTGAGAGCGTAAGGTGGCTGGTATGCAGAATCTACCTCACATAGGCGGCACCTTTGGCTATTTGTGGAAACCCATTTCCTTCAGGCAGTCTTTTGTGTTCCAGCAATAAAGTTTCAACTTTGATCTCCAGCATCTGCAGACCTCACTTTCTCCTCGGCTGGTATGCAGAATCTACCTCACATAGGCGGCACCTTTGGCTATTTGTGGAAACCCATTTCCTTCAGGCAGTCTTTTGTGGCATGGAGTTGTCGTTCAGAAGTTTCTTTCCAGTCTTTTTTCTCAAAATTGTCGTGGCCCTCCGACAACCAGCCGGGTTGCCAGTGGACCGAACCCATCATTAGAAGATCAACTTAAACTACCGAATGTTTCCTGTAGCCCACCTCCACACCACCCTCATATGCTCCTTCTTTGTAACCATTTTCTCAGATTGTGCAGAGTATGAAAAATGTAACAATAATTTGAAATATCGTTAATTAATTCTTTCACATCTGATGCATGTTAGAACAAGTACGTGCCCCCACATAATGCAAGTAAACAGACACAGAGAAAGAGAGATTTGGAACTCATTATCAGATTTTAAGCATATATTGAAAGGTATTATTAGCTGGAACAAGTTAGACACTTTGAAACAATTGACTTTCACATCCTTTCAGCCGTCAGGGACACCTCAACGAAGGCGACAATATAACACTTGATCTCAATTTCCACAGCAAGAGTCGCAAACACAATCCCATAGTAAAGTAGAGCGGACTATCAAAAATCTCCACAATGAATACCATACTGGATTAGATATTACGTTCTGAATTTCCCCTTTCTAAGTGTTTTTCCTCTAGGCAGAAATATGTCCAGTTATCGCTGGATGCTCCACCTTTTTGCAATGCAATCTTATCTCAACTATATTTTGGTTGTCCATCAAATGCTTATTGTTCTGTCAATTAATCCTGAATCATTTAAATTGGAGATATCATTATTTGATTCCATCACACCATTCGCCCCTTGATATCTTCAAAACAGATTTTCAATGTCTTCCATAAGCAAGAATGTGATGTTCAAGAGTAGCAAAATGAATAGATATGTGACGGGTTAACAAGCTGTTACGCATGTCTGGCAGAAAGGAGAGTGGAGATAAAAAGGGTGTTTGTTAGGATGGCAGCTAGTAACAAGTGATGTTCCACAAGTGTCAGCGTTGGGACCAACACGTTTCATTTTGTACAGTAATGATCTAGATAAAGGAACTGAGGCATTATGGGAAAGTTTGCAGATGATACAAAAATAGGTAAAGTGGCAAGTAGTATCGTGGAGGCCGGGAGGCTGCAGAAGGATTTCGACAGGTTAAGAGAGTAGACAAAGAAGTGGCAAATGGAGTACAATGTGGAAAAGTGTGATGTCATGCATTTTGCTAAGCACAATAGAAGCATGGAATACTTGCTAAATGGGGAGAAAATTCAAAAAACTGAAGAGCAAAAAGACTTGCGAGTTCAATTCAGGAATCTCCCAAAGTAAACTTGCAGGTGAGCCAGTAGTTAGAAGGCAAATGAACTGTTGAATCTTATTTTGTGAAGATTTGAATATCAAAACAGGGTTGTACTTCAGAGGCTCTGTAAGGCTGTGGTCAGGCCACGTTATAGTATTATGCGCAGTTTTGGCCCCCATGTCTCAGGACGTATGTATTGGCTCCTGAGCAGATTCAGAGGGGTTTCACGAGAATGGTCCCAAGACTGAAAAGGTTAACATATGTCGAAGTTTTGAAGACTTTGGCTCTATACTGGATGCAGCTTAGAAGAATGAGTGACTATCTATTTCAAACTTAAAGCATATTGATTGGCCTGGATAGAGTGGTTGTCGGGAAGATGTTTCCATTGTAGGTGATACTGCAACCCGAATGCACAGCCTTAAAGTAAAGGCAAGACCTTTTAGAACGGATGTAAGGAGAAACGTCATCATTCAGAAAGTGGCTTCATTCTGAAGGAGGCTGTGGATGCCCAGTCACTGAATATATTTAAGACGGAAATCGATAGGTTCTTGACTGTCAAGGGGATCAAGATTTACAGGGAGAAAGTGGGACAATAGGGTTTGGGAAACTAATCAGCCATGATTGAATGGTGGAGCAGACCGATGGGCTGAATTGCTTAATTTCTATACCTAAATTTTATGGTTGCATTGACTTCAAACCAAACAATAAGCATTCATACAACCACTGGATGCCTTAGAGTGGGAGTATTGCTGAAGACTTCAGACATTGCACCCCGTAGGTACAATGGATTTTTATTAAGCTACCTCAATGGCCAGGTTAGTTCATGGTTAACTACTTAAGGTATATTGAATAACAGCGATAATCATACATGGATTTACAGTCTCTCCAGGTGATCCTTAACTTTTACTTTTCTTGTATGTATTTATCATTTTATCCCCTCCACCCCTATCCCGTCAATCACTAATTATCACAACCCAATGTTTATTTTGTTTTACTTCCATGATAAAGAGCAGGGAAACTTTGAAAACTTTAACTTCCGTATAAAGCTGGTGCACTATAGGCTGCTGTTGTGTGATTTTTAAATTTATTTTAATTTAATATTATCCATATTATTTCCTTTGTTTTAAAGCTAGGTTCTTGATTAATTATGTGTCAGTAACTTATTATTGAAGTTAGTTTTTTTTCTACTCTACTAAACCACAAGAATCATTTTGAAAAATTGTTGTTTTTAACCCAACAACCCAAACTGTTTTCATTCATTTACAATTTTGCTGGTCCTTTCAGTTTAAAATGAAGTATTCATGGGATTAGAAACTGACATTTAAGGATCCTTG
>NW_025202610.1:0-7963 GCF_004010195.1 Chiloscyllium plagiosum
AGAAAGAGGATGTCTGAAAGGGTTCAAGGACAGAATTGATTTGACTAGAGCTAAGGAATTAAAAAAAGGTGTAACTATATTGCTCATTGTAATATATAGACTGATAGCTGGTGGGAAAGATATAGTGAAAAAATGTACAAGGAAATTACAGTGAGGTGCAAATAGCATAGTTATAATGGGAACTTTAAATATTTGGATATCACCTCAACAGTGGTGGCTTAAACAGATTGTGAAGGACAAGCATTCCTTGGTTGTGTTCGGGCCCGTTGCCGACAGGAGTATTTTTTCAGCCCAATAAGAGATCACTGCTAGTCTGATTTCTTGGCAATTAGGTCAGATAAGTAGATCACGTGACAATTGGGGAGTATTTAGGGACCCATGATTGTTGTAGTATGAGGTTTAGGATGAAGGAAAATTTGTTTTGGTGAATGAAGAGTAGGGGCATTGGATGAAAATGGAGTTAATGTTGAATATACTGAAACTAAGAGTTGGAAGGAAAATACTGGTTCAACAATGGGTGACCTTCAAAGAGGAAATGGTTGGGCACAGTCAGGGTACATACCCTCAAAAAAGGGAAGGAGTGACAATAATCCAGTTCTCCCTGGATGATAGTGGGATAGAAATTCAGTTAAAGAAACAAAGTGCCAAATGGTAAGTGTCAGGTAGTAAATACAGTTGAGAACCAAGCTGAATATGGAAGGTGTAGAAAGGAGGCAAGACAGCGAATGAGAAGCAAGGAGGGATTATAAAAAAATGACTGGCTGTGAATGTAAAGAGGAATCCCAATATCTTTTATAAGCACATCTATAGTAAAAGAAGTGTTTCAAAAAAAATACGGCTAATTAGGCACTAAGAGAGAAGATTTATACTTCGAGGCAGAAGGTATGGTTAAAGGTGTTGAAATTAATACTGTGCATCTGTCTTTATCTGTGAGGCTGATGTTTAACAGGCCTTAGTAACAGTGGAGGAAACTCAGTCACAAGCAAGTTAAAATTGATAAGGAGGCAGTATCAGACAAGTTGTCTGTACTTCAGTTATTAAGACAAGGGGACCAGGTGAGATGCAAAGGATACTAAAGGAAGAGAGAGTGTGTGGTAATTACAAAGGCATTGGCAATCATCTTTCAATTTTCTCGAGATTGGGGACTTGGGGCTGGAGGACTGTAGAATCGCCACTATTGATCCCTTGTTCAAATAGGCTATAAAGATCAACTCAACAGTTAGAATTCCAAAAGTTAACAACCCTCTCAGTAAAAATAAAAATTCTCTTCTCAGTGGCATTCCCCTTAATTTTAAACTTGTGTCCGTTGGTTCTAGACATCAAACCAGAGGAAACATTTGTCCAAATCCTCTGCTTTACATCTTCCTTGCAATTCCCAATCTACTAAAATCTTAGACTTGGCACCTGGAGGTATATCTCAAACTGCACACAACCAACCTTCCTAATCTTTCACTGAGCTTTTGCTGTAAAAATGTCAACAATTAATCACCATAGATCCCATCTCCCCACCATCTAAATTACAATACTTCAAAATACAATGCAAAAATGCGGGCTTTAAAAAGTGCTTAATTAAGCTTTTAAGAATATTTAGAATAGCAATTTGATTACTTCACTAATATAGAGAGTGATGGCACACCAAATAAAATCAAGGATAAAGGATGAATTTATTTCCCAAAAGTATACTTTAAACCATAAAAAACTTGTCAAGAAGGACATTACATAACAGCTCAAATTTGACAAATAATCCACAAATTCTAGTACATTCCAACAGCACTGCTGATAATGTGTTCAAAGATTATATGTTAATAGCACACTAACATAATAAACTCAAATCACATCCAGTATAAATCATTGGTGAAATTGTTAAAGGTACAGTATTTCAGAACAGGCAACCCTGAGACTAAGACCATATTAGATTTTGGATTTGATGGCTTTTAAGAGAGGAAAGAAAGGGTGGCTCAGTGGTTAGCACTGCTGCCTTACAGCACCAGGGTCCTCGGTTTGATTCCAGCCTCAGGTGACTGTCTGTGTGGAGTTTACACATTCTCCTGGTGTGGGTTTTCTCTGGTTTCTCTGGAAACTCCTACAGTCACAACGATGTGCAGTTCATGTGAATTGGCCATACTAAGTTGCCCATAGTGTTAGGTACATTAGTCAGAGGAAAATGGGTCTGGATGGGTTACTCTTTAGAGGGTTGGTGTGGGCTAAAGGGCTTGTTTCCACACTGTAGGAAATCTAATCAACTGGAGATGTACAACAGAAAGTTGTAAAGGTTTATTGTATGAAAATTTGAGAATATGCAAGTAACATTTGAAAAATATTTAGGGAAGGCAACTGCCATCCTTACCTCAGAGGTGAGATCAAAACTGCATCATTGTACTCCAGGTGTAGTGTGGCTAAGCTTCTGTACAACTGAAATAAAACTTCACTATTCCTGTTCTCAAATCCTTTTGCAATAAAATGCTAATATTCCATTTGCCTTCCTCATAACTCAATGAACCTGCATGTTATGCTTCAGTAACAAATTGACAACAACACCAAGACCTCTTTGTACACCTAAACTTTCCAACTGCTTACCATTTAAAATAAACATTCTGTTCGCCTGTTTGCCCTACCAAAATGGACAACCTAACATTTTTCTACATTATCTTCCATCTGCCACTGCCCATTCACTAACCTTGTTCAAATCCTCTGCTTTACATCTTCCTTGCAATTCCCAATCTACTAAAATATTAGACTTTGCACCTCAAGGTATATCTCAAACTGCACACAACCAACCTTCCTAATCTTTCACTGAGCTTTTGCTGTAAAAATGTCAACAATTAATCACCATAGATCCCATCTCCCCACCATCTAAATTACAATACTTCAAAATACAATGCAAAATGCGGGCTTTAAAAAGTGCTTAATTAAGCTTTTAAGAATATTTAGAATAGCAATTTGATTACTTCAATAATATAGAGAGTGATGGCACACCAAATAAAATCAAGGATAAAGGATGAATTTATTTCCCAAAAGTATACTTTAAGCCATAAAAAGCTTGTCAAGAAGGACAACACAAAACAGCTCAAATTTGACAAATAATCCACAAATTCTAGTACATTCCAACAGAACTGCTGATAATGTGTTCAAAGATTATATGTTAATAGCACACTAACATAATAAACTCAAATCACATCCAGTATAAATCATTGGTGAAATTGTTAAAGGTACAGTATTTCAGAGCAGGCAACCCTCAGACTAAGACCATATTAGATTTTGGATTTGATGGTTTTTAAGAGAGGAAAGAAAGGGTGGCTCAGTGGCTAGCACTGCTGCCTCACAGCACCAGGGTCCTAGGTTTGATTCCAGCCTCAGGTGACTGTCTGTGTGGAGTTTACACATTCTTCTGGTGTGGGTTTTCTCTGGGTGCTCTGGTTTCCTCCTACAGTCACAACGATGTGCAGTTCATGTGAATTGGCCATGCTAAGTTGCCCATAGTGTTAGGTACATTAGTCAGAAGAAAATGGGTCTGGATGGGTTACTCTTTAGAGGGTTGGTGTGGGCTGAAGGGCTTGTTTCCACACTGTAGGAAATCTAATCAGCTGGAGATGTACAAAACAAAGTTGAAAAAGTTTATTGTATGAAAATTTGAGAATATGCAAGAATAAAGTAACATTTGAAAAATATTTAGGGAAGGCAACTGCCATCCTTACCTGGTCTGGTCTGCATGTGACTCCAGACCCACAGCAATGTGGTTGACTCTTAACTGCCCTCTGGGCAATTAGGGATGGGCAATAAATGCTGCCTGGCTAGCAATGCTAAAATCCTGTGCAAATTCCACACAGTCACTCAAGGCTGGAATCAAACGTGGATTCCTGGTGTTGAAAGGTAGCAGCAGTAACCACTGAGCCACCATGCTGCCCCTGTTGTGATGATACTATGGCTTTAAGAGCTGTATTTTGTTCAGCTTTTTTATTAAATGAAGAAAGGTTGAGACAGAGGTGATAATCAAGACTGCTTGAAAGCTCGTAAAGGAAACAGTTTCTGAGGTTTTGGGTGTTTTTTTTCAAAGTTGGAACAGGAGAAGCAGCCTGATTGGATGGGGTGAACCCCCTTAGAGCCCAGAGTTTGAGTTTTAGTTTTTCAGTAGCAATTGCTGGGTCGTGAAACTGGGTTTGGGAGCTGCAGTACATCTCTCCCCACTACTCACTCTCTCACACAGTGTTTTCTCGTTTTTCTTTTTCCTCCTGGACTGGAGATTTGCCCATGAGACAATCTATTTTACTAAATTTGACTTTACAAGGGTGTGTTTATAGAATTATACTATATTGGCACAGCTGCTCTTTAGTAGTTAAATACTTGATCTTAAAAGTTAAAGTTCTAAATTGAAGTAAGGGCAATTTTGACGGTATTAGGCAAGAACTTCCAAAGGTTTATTAGGAGAGCGTATTCAGAGGTAAAGGTATGGTTGAAAAATGGGAGGCCTTCAAAATGAGAGAATGAGAGTCTGGAGAAAGGATGTTCCTGTTAGTGTGAAGGCAAGGCTGGTAGGTGTAGAGAATGTTGGATGACTAGAGAAATACAGTTATTATGTTTCACCAGAAAAGATTTTTGTTCATTTAGTTTCTTTAACATTAAAACAAACAAGAAGAGTTTTTTTTTCAAATGGACCTTTGTTGAAAAACAAGCCTTTCAAAGGGCTGTAGTGAATGGCTGAAGGTTTCTTTATTCTAAATTTAAAAGCTTAAAAATACCATATACATATTAAGCAGTTTTTTAACTTGTAAAAGGTTTTTTTGAGTGTCTGAACAGTATTTTTTAGACAGAGTCACGTCTTCATTTTGTGCAGTCCTACGCATGATTGGCTCTGGAGAAGATTTTTTTTAAATCAGAGAAATGTGTTGAAGATGAGTTGTTTAGAGTCATAGGGTCATAGAGATGCACAGCATGGAAACAGACCCTTTGGTCCAACCTGTCCGCGCTAACCACATATCCCAACCCAATCTAGTCCCACCTACCAGCACCTGGCCGATATCCCTCCAAACCCTTTAAATGTTGCAATTGTACCAGCCTCCACCACTTTCTCTGGCAGCTCATTCCATACATGTACCACTCTCTGAGTGAAAATGTTGCCCCATGGATCTCTTTTATTTCTTTCCCCTCTCACCTTAAGTTAATAAGCATGGTTGATTTTATTTAAAAATTATATGTTTGATTTTTTTAAAAATGTTTTTGCATTTTAACATTACTTTTTGTATGTAATGGAAGGTAGTTTAAACATAGAATTATTATTGAAAGTTTCTTCTTTTACGGCTTAATGTTAATGAGGGCATATAAGAGGCACACTGTGAGATGGCTAGTAGCTTTAGAAAAGTGATTATATGGCAGTATCAGTTCAATAGAAAGTTGACTGTCAGGAAAGGTGAGACGTTAGTTCAAAAATCTCTGGTGGCTATTCCTCTATCAAATAAATCTTCAGCTCTGGGCATTGTTCTAACAAAATTAGAAGGTGTAGTCAGTTATTGAATACCAGGAATGATTTCTATGTAGGCTGCTGTCGGAGAAATTTGTCCAATAAAGTAGAGACCACACAAACCAGATCGGGTGAAATTGATATGCTGTTTATTACAAGCGATATGGCTGGAAGATAAATTGACTAAGCTGACACAGAACTGACAGTCTGTACAGGTAGATCAGAATTTCTCTTCCTTGAGCTGAGAAAGAAGCCAATTTTTATAATAATCCTGTACAATTAAGCTAATTAGAAATGGGGAAATCACAACGTATCTGGAAATGGAGTAATCTAGTTACAGTGATGCTAATCTGAAAATGGTTATCAGAGGAATGTCTTGATTCTCTACACAAAGCAATACCCTGACAGTATCGATGGGTTTGGAGCTTCCATTCCTCTTCACAGGTAGTTGCTAATGTCTCCTCTGAAGTGGTGAGGTGCTTCCATTGTCTTGTTTTGGGAGCAATGCTCTTGGTGGTGCTTCTCTGTCTGACCTGTTCCTTGTGTGGCTTTGGTATCGCTGAGTTGTGAAACTGCTCTTGGGTCTTTGGCTTAGCTGTGGAGACAAAGGAATACACTTCAAGCACCTGCTAATAATGACAGAGCACCACAGTAGTAGATTTCCTTGTTTCATTATGGGAGATTTAATCCTGCTTTTTTTGGGTGGGGTGAGGGGGTTATGGAGGAATTCTAAGCAGCAGTGAAAATACACAGATTGATGGGAAAGGTTCTCAATATGAAAAGACCAAGTCAATTAGAAAAGAAAACACGAGAAATTCAGAGAATGTAGTTACTGTAAAGAACTAAATTGCAATCATTTCAATGCAAGAGGTCGTACAGGTTAGAATGCTGTGGGAAGTAATGGAGGGAATTGAAAGCCCCTTGTAGAAATATTTGCATCATCTATAATGATGGGTGAGGTGCCTGATGACTGGAGGATGGCTAATGTTGTGCCTTTGTGTGAGAGGAGTTGTAAAGAAAAACCTGTGAACCTGAATTCGGTTTGGGTAAATTGTAGGAGGTGATTCTAAAAGATAGGATGTATTAACATTTAGAGAAGCAAAAATTGATCTGACAACCATACGGCATCAACACTGACTTCACCAGTTTCAAAATCTGCCTCCCCCACCTCATCCCAGATCCAACCTTCCACCTCATCACCACCCTCTTGACCTGTCTTAGCTGTACATCTTCTTTTCCACCTAACTGCTCCACCCTCCCCATTGATCTATTACAATTATCTCTCACCTGCATCCACCTAGTGCCTTCCCGCCTATCTTCCCCCCAGCCCCACCTGCCTATTTATCCCTCAGTGCCCTTTGCCCTCCCGGTAACTGATGAAGGGCTTTTGCCCGAAACATCTCCTGCTCCTCAGATGCTGCCTGACCTGCTGTGCTTTTCCAGTGCCACAATTTTCAGCTCCAACACTGAGGAATAGTCAACATGGTTATATGCAAGGAATATCATGACTCACAAACTCAACTGAGTTTTTTTGAGGAAGTTACCAAAAAGATGGATGAGGGAAGAGCAATAAGAGCAAAGATCGTAGTACAACCTTTGACAAGGTTTTGCATGGTAGACTAATTAGTAAATTTAAGTCAGATAGGATTTAGGGTGAGCTTGTCAATTGGATATATAATTTACTTAATGGTAGGTGACAGAGTGATGGTGGAGGGTTACTTTTTGAACTGGAGGTGTGTCACCTGCAGTGTTCCACAGGGATTGGTTCTGGGTCCTCTTTTGTTTGTCATTAATACAAAGGATTTGGATGAGAAATAGAGGGCATGGTTAGTAAGTTTGTGGATGACTCCAAAATTGGTGGAATAATAGAGTGAAAAACAGTTTAAGATTACAAAGGGATCTTGGTCAAATGAGTCAATGGGCTTAAAAATGGCAGATGGAGTTCAATCTGGATAAATGTGAGATACAACAAAATTTTGGTACAACAAATAGAGCAGGACTTTATATTAATAGTAGGACCTTGGGTAGTTTGTAGAACAGAGGGATGTAGGCGTTCATGTACACAATTCTTTGAGTTTGCATCACCTTTAGAAAGGGAAATAAAAAGGTGTTTAGCATGTTTGTCTTCATTGCTCGGTCCTTTGAATATAGGAGATGGGAAGTCACATTGAGCTTGTACAGGACGTTGGTGAGGCCTTATCTGGAACACTATGTGCAGTTCAGGTTGTCCTGTTATAGAAGGGCATTATTAAATTGGAGAGAGTTCAGAAAAGATTTACAAGGATGTTGCCAGGAAGGGAGGGTTTGAGTTGTAAAGAAAGGCTGGATAGGCTGAGACTTGTTTCACTAGACCGTGTAAGATTGAGAGTGACCTTATAGAGGTTTATAAAATCATGAGGGGTAAATACTAGGCGGCCCTTCCATAGGATGGGAGGCTTCAAGACTCAAAGGCATATTCTTAAGGTGAGTTATTTAAAAAGGGCATGAGGGACAATTTCTATTTTACAG
>NW_025202611.1:0-3622 GCF_004010195.1 Chiloscyllium plagiosum
GCTATTTTCTCGTTCCCCACTACTATCTCTCCATTATCATTTTCCAGCAATCCAATGTTCACTTTTGCCGCTCTTTTGCACTTTACATATCGAAAGAAACTGTTACACTCTTCCTTTACATTACGGGCTAGCTTACCCCAATATTTGATAATCTCCCTCCTTATTTTATTTTATTTTATTTGCCCTCTGTTTTGTCTTTGTAAGCTTTCCAATCCTCAGGTTTCCCACTGCACTTTGCCACATTATATAATTTCTCTTTTGCTTTTATGCTATACCTGACCTCCCTAGTCAGCTATGGTTGTCCCATCCTCCCTATACTCGCCTCTTTTTTTCTTAGGATAAATCTCTGCTGTATCCTGTATTACTCCAAAAATCTCTTGCCATTGCTGTTGCACTGTCTTTCCTGCTGGGCCCGTCTCCCAGTCAATTCTACCCAGTTCCTCACTCATGTCTGTGCAATGGCATTTATTCAGTTGTCATACCGTTACTACTCATTCTAACTTCTCCACCTGAAATTGCGGAGTAGGTTCAATCACATTATGATCACTTTCACTTTAAGCTCCCCTCATCTAGTCTGCCTGCACAAGCTGCTCCAAAAGCCATCTCGTAGACATTCCACAAATTCCTTTTCCTGACAACTACTATCAATCTGAATTCCCAGACCTTCTGTATAATAAAATCCCACATGATCACTGTAACTTTGCCTTTCCTCCCGATCTTTCTAGCTCCTGGTGTAACTTACACCCCAGCTCCCTGTATATAACTCCAACTGCATTTTTCCACCTTTTTGATTCCTCAATTCTACCGACACAGATTCTACACTATCTGACCTTATTTCATTTCTTATTATTGATTATCGATTCAATTCCATTTTTAATACTGAGACAACTCTATCTGTCTGCCCACCTGTTTCTCTTTTTTACAGGATGAATATCCTTGAATATTCAGCTCCCAATCCTGATGCTCTTGCAGCGATGTCGCTGTAATCCCCACTGTGTCGTACCTGCCAATTTATGGATGAGTCACAAGCTCATTTACCTTATTCCTTATACTGCATGTATTCCGATATAATAGTTCAGTCCTGTATTACCCGTCGATCTTCTCATTGTCATTTGTTTGTCCAGCTGTTGGTACCGACACGGACCCTGACCACTGGATCATTTCCTTCCCGCTCCAAGTTCTGCAACCCAGATGATATATCCCAAACCCGAGCACCATGTAGGCAACACAACCTTCAGAACTCTTAATCCTGATCACGGAGACCAGAATCTATGCTTTTTACGATACTATCCCCAATGTTCCATCATTGGGCTGCATGGTGACACAGCAATGCTGCCTCACAGTGCTCGGCACTTGGGTTCATTTCCAATCTCTGGACCCTGTCTGTGTGGACTTTATACATTCTTCCCGTGCCTGCATTGCGAGCATTAACTCTTTTATCTCTCCACAGTACGTCTCTGTGTTTGCTTCAGATTTCTACCATCTACAGTATTTTTGATTTTGTTCCTCTGGGTATTTAGGAATCTTGCCCGGCCAGTTGTCAGAGTGCAGTGCCCCTGAATGTCCATTCCGTCTCCCTTAATTCCCTCAGTCCATCGTCACTGCATGCAGCCTTTCCATGTGCCACCCGTAGGACTCTCCACACCCATTGCCTGGCACTGGATACTGTCTTCGCAGGACTGTGCACACAACGACACTGGGAACTTTCTGACCCGCTAGGGATGCTGGGTAGAGACCATGCCATTGAAAGGAACAGAATAACTAGAATCCAATTGAATAGCAAAGCTGAGCAAACAGGCTGAATTACATCCATCTGCTCAGACATTTTTTAATCTTCTGTTTATCCTCGTCCAACTACAAATAGATGGTCCATATGTATGCCTTGTCAAACAGGTTTGTTGGCGGGGATAGATATCAGATCCGGTGGTCATTGGACTGATTCAGTGGTCTCACTTTCCTGACGTCACACTTAAGTTTTTATTATGAAGTCTATCCAAATTAAAGAAAAGGACGTGCTGGAGTTGTGCTGAAAGGATATTTGAATTGTGGAGACAGAATGTGTCACGTGCGAGTGAGGTGATGAATCCTAAGGTAGCACAGTTAAATACACGATCAAAGTGCTGGTGGGGAGGCAGAACTTCCGATATGTGGATCATTGGGATTCTCGAGTCGGGTGGATTTACACAAAAAGGACGGTTTGAATCTGAACTGGCAGCAATTTACGATATGTGGATTATTGGGATTCACGAGTCAGTCAGATACACACAAAAGGAAAGGATGCACATGAACTGATAACAATCTCCGATATGTGGATCATTGGGATTCCCGGGTTGGTAGGATATAGACAAGATGGACGGGATGGACCAGAACTGGCAGCAATCTCCTGGCAGGCAGGTTTGCTATTGTCCTTTAAACTAGTGTGTGGTGGCGGTGGGGGAGGGGTGTGTGGAACCACAGAATAGGTCCACAGGTACAGTGACTGAGGAGGAGTTGGAGACTAATCCCAGTACAGCTAAGACCAACAAAAAAAAAGAGGGGTACGGAACACAGTGGCCTGCCAGTCTGAAGTGTGCTGATTTTAATATGAGGAATCTGTTTGTTTAAACAAATATTTCGATATCGCTGCATGTCAGAAAATAGGAAGAGATAATGTATAATTGTCTACTGTGCCCTTCCCTGGACCAGCTTGTCTCTCCAGGCACCAAAACGTGTTACTGTGTGTCAGAGAACTTCAGAATTAATACAACACAGAAGGAGGCCATTCAGCCTACCATGCGTCCATGAGCTCTCCAACTTGACAACTTGAAGTAGAGCGAATGATCGGAGCGAGACTGAGAGGGAAAGAAATAAACAGAGAGATAGACAGTGAAGTGAGATAAACAGAGTGAAAAAAATGAGCGAGAGTGAGTGAGAGCAAAGGGTGTCAGACGAATGTGATGTTAGATCAGGAAACAGCATGAGGAGAAATATCCAGAAACTTTTCTTAGAAACTCTCACAGACTGTAAGCCCTTTGTCTGGTGCCAAACCCTATGAGCACCCTGCCGATACTGGCTGTCATCCCAGATCATCTATTGCCAATAGCATCCCAGAGCTGAGTTGCTGACAGCTAAACACAATCCAATAGAACAATAGATTGGTTCCAGGTAGAAGGTGGATTAATTTAAATATTCTGGGCCAACAGGAACTTGTAGCCCCTCGAGACACTGTGTGAGAGGCAGGGTGGCATCTCAGTGAAGGGAATCACTGGCAGAGGGGAAATTAGGATCTCAGCTGTGGGTCAAATAATGATTGATAAATATTGCACACCACTTCCATAGTTTTGTAATTCACATTACAATTTATATACCTCCACATAGTAAGTGTATTTTGACAATATTGTCTTTTTGTAGATTTCATATTTTATATCCTTGCATTTTGTGTTGAATAAACACATTTTATTACTGAGGAAGAAAGGACCTGCTCCGATGGGACAGTCGCCATCTGAACCGCGCTAGGACCAGAGTCCGAGTGAATCCTAACCAGGGCTGGAGACAGAGCTTTACACTGAATACGGTGTGTGTGTGTGTGTGTGTGTGTGTGTGTGTGTGTGTGTGTGTGTGTGTGTGTGTGTGTGTGTGTGTG
>NW_025202611.1:4936-7963 GCF_004010195.1 Chiloscyllium plagiosum
AGGAGATAGAAAAGATGTGTAGAAAAGGGAAAGTACAGTAATCACGGGTGATATCAGCATGCAGGGGCACTGGTAACATAAGATTGGCAGTGGTTCACAATAAAAGGAATTTTAGGAATGTTTATGAGATGGCTTTTTGGAGCAACGTCTGGTGGAGTCCACTTGGGAACAGATTATACTGGATTTAATGATGCAGGATTCGTATGGGAGATTCGGGTGAAGGTAAACGTCGGAAGCAATGATCATAACATGGTTGAATTTATTCTGCAATTTGAGAGAGAGAAGATAGAATCCAAGATAACAGTATTTCAGCTGAATAAAGGCAACTACAGAGGCATAAGGGAGAAACTGGGTAGAATTGACTGGGAGAGGGGTCAAGCATGAAAGACAGGGGAACAGCAATGGCAGCAGATTCCAAGATTAATTCAGGAGCCAGAGCAGAGACTTTTGCAGAGGAATATAGGCATGGTACAGGGAGGATGAGACAGCCAGGGCTTACGTGGGAAGTCAGGGATTGCATACAAGCAAAAGAGCAAGCGTATAATGTGGTGAGGGGCAGTGGGAAACTAGAGAATTGGGAAACTTACAAAGACTAACAGAGGGCAAAATAAAAGACAGAGAAGATTACAAATGGAGGTAAGCTAACCAGTAATAGACGGAGACTCTAAGTGGTTCTTTAGATATATAAAGAGAAAAAGAGAGACAAAAGTGAATATGAACCACTGGAAAAAAATGCAGGAGAGACAGGAGTGGAAAACAAAGAAATGAATGAGGAACTATGCATCAATGTTCATGGTAGAAGACACGAGTAATTTCCCAAAAATTGAAGAGAGTGAGAGGGCAGAGCTGAGTATGGTGATCATCACCAAGAAGAACACGCTAGAAAACTGAATGGCCTGAATCTGGATAAATCACCTGAACCATATGGACTATAACCCAGCATTGTAAGGGAGATAGCTGAAGAGGTAGTGAAAGTGAAACTGGTAATCTTTCAGGAATGACTAAACTCAGGAAAGGCTGGAAAATTGCTAAAGTGACACTCCATATAATAAGAGAGTTAGGCAGAGGATGGAAAATTATAGACTGACTAGCCTAAACTTGGTTGTTGTTAACATACTGGAATCCATCATGAAGGATTGGATTTCTGAATACTTGGAAGTATTTAGTAAAATAGTGCAAAGTCAGCATTGTTTCATCAATGGGAGGTCATGCCTGAGAAACTTGCGGGAATATTTTGAGGGAGTAACGAGCAGATTTGTCCAAAGAGAACCAAGAAATGTTATCCACCTGCCTCTCTAAAATCCTTTGATTAGGTGCTAGGCAGGAGGCTATTGAGAAAGATTAGGGTCCCAGGTGTTATAGGCAAGGTGCTAGCTTGGATAGATGGATGGCTGTCTGACAGAAAGCAGAGAGTGGGGATAAAAATGTCCTTCTCAGGATGGCATCCAGTGACAAGTGGTATTCCTCAAGATTCAGTGTTGGAACCACAAATTTCGCTTTGTGCATTAATGGTCTACATAAGTAACTGAGGGCATTCTGGCGAAGTTTTCAACAGTGCAAAGAGGGAAAAGAGGGAGAGGTAGCATCGAAGAGGTGGTTCGGCTGCAGGAGGATGCAGTAGCACCCTCTAGCATCCCTCTGATGCTCGCCTTCCAGACCACCCTCAGGATACAGCGCATCATCCTCCGCCATTTCTGCCACCAACATTCAGACCACACCACTAGAGATATACCTCCCTCCCCACCCCTATCAGCATTCTGCAGAGACCATTCCCTTCACGACTCCCTCATTAGGTTCACGCGTCTCCCCTCCCACACACCAACAAGCCACCTTCTACTCCCGGCACATTCCCTTGCCATTGCAAGAGGTATGCAACCTGTGCCAACAACTTCCTTCTCAGGGCCCCAAAGGATCCTTCTTCTACATCAGGCAAAGGATATCCTATGCATCCAAACACTTCTTCTACTCTGTCGATTTCTCCTGGTCTCCTCTTGGGAGACAGGACATCAACTTGCAGAACGGTTCAGGGAACACAACGAACAACCCCACTTCCCTGTGGCTGAATGCTTCACCTCCCCCTACCACTGCTCCAAGGACATGCAAGTTCTTGGCCTCCTCCACTGTCCCGTTCTGGCCCCCAGACGTCTGGAGGAAGAGCGTATTGTCTTCCACCTTGGGACCCTGCAACCATATGGTATCCAGCGCAATGTCACCAGTTTAATCATCTCCCCTCCCTCCACCTTATCCCAGGTCTAACCCTCCATCTGAGCACCGTCTGTTGAACTGTCCTACACGTCTATCTTCCTTCGCATCTATCCACTCCACCTTCCACTCTCACCACTCACCTTCATTTAGCCATCGCCTTTCAAGCTACGTTCCTCCCGGCCCCTCCCATTCATCTCTCAAGACCCTTCCGCCCACCCACTTCATTCCTGATAAAGGTTTTGTGACTGAAACGTCGAATATCCTGTTCCTCATAGTCCGCCTGACTGGCTGTGCTTTTCTTGAACCACACCTTTTCAGTCTGATCTCCAGCATTTGTGGTCCTCACTTTGTCCTGCTGAAGGATTTGCACAGGTTAGGGGAGTGAGCAAAGAAGTGGCAAGTGGAGTATAACGTGGGCAAGTGTGAGGTCATGCAGTTGGCCAGGAAAAATAAAGACATAGACCATTTTCTAAATAGCGAGCAAGTTCAGAAGACTGTGGGAGGGATGGTGGTTCTAGTCCAAGGATCATGGAAGGTAAACCTGCAGGTTGTCAGCAGTTGGGAAGGCAAATAAAATGATTCCATTTATTTCAAGAGGGCTTGAATATAAATGCAGGGATGTACGTCTGAGGTTCTAGAAGATTGTAATCAGGTTACATTTGGATTATTGCGCACAGTGTTGTGTCTCATATTTCAGGAAGGATGTACTGGCCTTAGAACATTTTCCGATGAGATTCACGAAAGTGGTCCCAGGAAAGAAAAACTTAACATATGGAGAACATCTGCGGACTCTGGGTCTATATTTCATAGAGTTCAGAAGGA
>NW_025202612.1:0-7963 GCF_004010195.1 Chiloscyllium plagiosum
TCATTCCGAAGTAATTTCCCACCGATGTTAGTATCATCTGAAAATGTGGCATCGTATTTTCTATCCCAACAACCGAGTACAGTAATACCATCGATCGCAAATGGTTGAGGCATGAGTACTGAAATCAATGGCACCACACAAATTGCATTTGGCAAAATAAAATGACATATTTATTCCACCTGACTGCATTTTGTTGGTTAACCAATCCTCCATCCAAGCTAATAATTTACTCCTAAACCCATGTTGTCTGATCTTACCATTTACTCTTTAGAGAAGCGACATATCCGATGCCTTCAGGAAGACCAGATATGTTCCATCTCCCACGATCCACCTTGTTTTTTGACATCTTCAAATAACTCAAGCAAACAATTCAAACACGATTTAGCCTTCGTAAAACCATGTTGACTCTGACAGATTGTAGTTTAACTTTGCAAATGTCTTGAACAATGGACTCTAACAATTAGCCTGAAATTGCAATAGTTTATTGTTACACTTTAGTCCCTAATGTATACCATTATTATACGTTCTTCCCTTTCGACAGCCTTAACGTTTTCTTTGAATTCCTGTTTAATGGGCACAAGGCTTTAAAAGGTCTGCTCCAATTGCTGTGAAAGAGCCATGTGTGGCTGAATGGACTCATCATCCCGCTGGTGTACAAACGCGATGGGATGACATCTTTCTGGAGTTCCCATTTTGTCATCTCCAAGGCCAGAATGACCTCCTCCTGTTGATGCTTTAGAGGATTGGGAGATTATGGAATCTTCCTGTTGCTGTCTAACATTTTGAGGAGCTGATGGGTCTTCGCATACTTCTCCATAACAGGTGGAAATACTGAACGGTCTCCTCACGTATCCCGGAGATGGGACCAAGGGAGTGATTGGTCTTCTCTTGTTCCCATACAACAGACACGTGTCTAAATTACCTCTTCCGTTCTCATGTAAGAACTCTCAGATAGTTTTATCCTATCCAATTCCCTTGCAATAGGCTCGGTGGGTCTGAATGGCCTCGTGTTATCCCAGTGTAACAATCTCCAGTCACTGTATGACCTCTTCCAGTTCCTATGTTACAGACTTGAGGAGGCTGAATGGACTGACCCTGTTGCTGTTTAACAGGATACTGGTGCAGTAACAGGTTGGAGAACAGAATGGATTCCTCCACTATCTGTGTAATTCGCTTCACTTGTTGACTCCTTCTGTCAACTATGTTCAAATAAGATCATCTTTATTTTTTTGTAAACTCCAATGGCTACTGGGTCAACCTGATCATCCTTTCGGTATAAGCTAGCACCTTCATTGCAGGAATGAGCTGCTTCCAATATAACAACACCCTTTCTTCATTGAAGAGATTAAATCTGTACATACTACTCCAGATGTCATCTCACTAAGACCCTGTACAGCAGCAGCAAAACTTTACCAGCCTGCTGTAAAGTTCCCACCCAGGTTAGAGCAATCTCAGCTCTCTGGGGGAATACAGAGCATTGTTGGAAGATCAATGTCCTTCTCTACTCCATCAGCATAACGGGAGATCTGGAGAAATTAAAGTTTGAGAAGATCATAAATGATGTGGCGAGATGATCTCTGTCATTAATCTCCCCAGAGCCCACATCGCTCAGATTCCACAGAATCTAGTCAGGTGGAGCGCAAAAAACAGCAAGGAGGAGCAAACATTAATGGGAGTTATATATCAAAGTGAAAGCTGCAATACAAATGCTGGACCTGTTATAAAACAGTAAATGAGATATACACATTTGTGGGTACTTCAGTAATAATGCACTGTTTAAATTATATCTAAACTGTGTTAACCCAATTGAATGCTAATGCTGGGAAAAATGGAGTTCATGAGCACGTGTGAGATGCTTTACATTAACATTATGTCGAGCACTGAGCTAGAGATCAGGTTATTTAGGAATTGGTGTTGAGTGATCAGAAGAGCTAATTGAAACTTTTGCTGGAAATGACCTTTTGGGAACAGTGACCACAATGTATTGGTTTTCTTTTATGCTGTTTAAGTACACGACAGTTTTTGTTTTATTTGAAGTAACCGTTATAAATCTGAGTCATGCAAGCCCTGAAGGTGTGAGGAGAAAGTGGGGACTACAGATGCTGGAGATCAGAGTCGAAGACTATGGTGCTGGAAAAGCGCAGTCAGGCAGCATACTATGACCAGGAGAATTAACGTATCAGGCATAAGCCCTTCATCAGGAATGAGGCTTATGGGCCAAGGAGGCTGAGGGATAAATGAGAAGGGGGTGTGGCAGGAGGGAGGTAGCTGGGATTGCGATAGGTAGATGAAGGTGGGTTAAAAGTGATAGGTGATGAAGGGAGACAGAACGCCTTATCTACTGCAACCATTACATCCAATGTGGTCTTCTCTACTTTGGCGAGGCAGGAGGTCAACTTATGGATCATTTCAGAGAATATCTCTGGGACAGCCACATTGAACAAGTCCATCGCCTTTGTGCCTGAGCACTTTAACTCCCTTTCCCACTCTGCCAAGGACATGAGGGCCCTAGACCAGCTCCATTGCCAAACCAGAGCCACCAGAAGCCTGGAGGAAGAAAGCCCCCTCATCTGCCTTGGGACCCTCCAGCCACAGGGGATCATAGTAGTTTCCCCATTTCCCCATTACCCCTAATCCCACCTTATCCCACCTTATCCCACTCCAACCTTCCAAATCAGCACCGCCCTTTTGAATGTTCCTATGTGTCCACCTTCCTTCCTATCAATCTGGTCCACCCTCCTTCCTCTCCGACTATCACTTTCAACCCCACCTTCATCTACCTATTCGATGAAAGGAGGCAGATTAGAAAAATGCCAAGTGTTGCAGTAAGCCAGTAGATTCAGAGAAATGTAGAAACCAGCAAAGTAGGACCAAGAAACTGAGAAGAAAATCAAAAAGAGAAAACGCGTGCAAACGAAAGAAAAACATAAAGACTGCTAAAAAGCGTCTTTCAATGTATGAAACAAATAAAAACAAGGTCAAATGTGGAACGGTTTGTATGCGCTCAGGATAAGTTATTGCAGAGAACAGAGAAATCGTAGGGAAAAGAAACAGTTTCTTTGTGTCTAACTTCATGGAAGAATGTCCAGAAATTCTTCCAGAAATACCAAGTGACCATGGGACTTGTGTAAGTAAATTCTAAGACCATTCTTATCAGTGTTGAGGTCATCTTTGAAAAGAAAGCTGGGTTGAGTATTTATAAATCTGACAGACCAGATGTACTGCATACAAGAATTTCAGAGGAAGCAGCAATAGACATGTTGATTGCATCGCGGATTTTCACTTTATTTTCCGACACCTTCCCAAAAGGCATTTAGCCAATCTGGATAAGGCAAAGGTTATAAATATTATCCAACAGTTTAAGAAAGGATGAATTTGGAGAATGGTGAACTACAGACCATATATCTTGACATCCTCAGTCGGGTGTCTGTTGGACTCGATTACAAAGAACATGCTACTAGATATTTAGAAGGTAATAACATAACTGGGGAGTGTGAGAATGTACCGATGAAAGGAAAACCAGAAGTGGCAAACATATTTTTGGAATGGTTTGAAGATAATTCTTGTGGACATAGGCAATGGTGAACCATTGGATAACGTATAGTTGGATATTCATGAGATCTTTTTAAAAACTCACGCCGTAAGCTCATAAGAAAAGTTAAAGCAAGAGGTATTGGGAAGAACATATGCAAATGGGAAAGTAAAAATTAGGATTATATTCATGCGAATGTAATTGGAAGATAGAGGATGTCGTGCACCAGTTGCATCGAGCGTTGGTGAGACTAAACATAGAATATTGTGTATCGGGCCAAAGGGCCTGTACTGCGCTGTATTTTTCTAATTCAAGAAGATGGACCAGGAAGCTCTTGAACAGATTGATGTAAAATACAAGAAAGGATTTGAGACTTTGTTCTGTACAAATTTGGACCAATCTCCATGTCTGAATGAGTTGTATCACAGGCGGCTGTTGGGGTCAAGGGAGGAAAGACGCTGACTGAATATTTTAATTATTATCTGACCATAAGGGAGATGCCAGAGAACTGGAACACTGCTAATACGATTCCACTTCACAGTAAGGGTGGGAGAGATAGACCAGGTAACGATAGACGAGCGAGTATTCGATCACTGTTAAGGAAACTACTGGAGAAAAGAGGGGATGAGAGTATCGAACTCCAATCAGAGTTGCAAGGTTTGATCAGGGATAATCTTCATGACTTTATCAGAAGGAAGTCACATCCAATGGATTTGGTTTAATTAGTTTGAGGAGGTCAATTGTTTAGTTTTGTAGGAAGGCCTTTGACAAATCTCCAGCTGGGAAACTGAAAAATAAAGTAAAATCTCACAATATGAAGGATAACTTGACAAGTTACAACGAAAACTGTCTTAGTAGAAGGAGACAGAAGGTGTTTGGAGAAGGCTGTTTGTGTGACTGGAGACCAGTGTCCCCTGGTGTACCACAGGGATCAGTGCAGTGTCCCTTATTATTTCTGTTATTCACAAAAAGAAACGATGTGAATGTGCAGGGGGCTAGGCGGCGAGTGAGAGAGGTATGATAAGTAAGTGTATTTTTGACATAAAGATTGGCTGGGTGATTAGCAGTGAGGAGGAAGGCCTTAAGTTACAGGAAGATATAGATGGAATGGTCAGATGGGCAGATCAATGGCAGATGGAATGTAACCCTGATAAATATGAGGTGATGCACTTTGGGAGGAGGAACCAGGCAGGAGAGGACTCAATGAATGGCAGCACACTGGAAAGCCCAGAGTGTGCTTCTCCACACATCCCTGAATGTGGCTGGACAGGGTAATGGGCTAGTTAAGAGTTGGACCTTGGGTGTTGTGTTTCGTAATCGGGCGTAGATTATAAGTGTTATACAGCACTTTGTTTAGTCCATGATGTAGTACTGTATGTATTTCTGGGAGCTACATTACAGGATGGATGTGATTGTACTGGAGAGGTTGCAGAGGAGATTCACCAGGATGTCCCCTTGGATGGTGCATATCAGCTATGGAGAGAGGCTGGCTAAACTCGGGTTGTTTACTTTGGAGCAGAGAAGGCTGAGGGGTCCGTGATTCAGAAGGATAAAATTATGAGCGACACGGACAGGGTGGATAGGCAGCAGATGTTCCTTTTAGTCAGAAGGTAAAGAACAAGCGAGCACAGTTTTAAAGTGAAACGTTTGAGGTTCAGAGAGGATTTAAACATTTTTTTCACCTAGAGGGTGTTGTGTTCTGGGATTACTTCCTGAGAGGGAACTCATCACAGGTAACCTTACAATCATTAAAAAGTACTTGGGCGAGCACTTGGAAGTGTCATAACATTCCAGGCTATGGGCCTGCTGTAGGAAAGTGGGACTAATATAGATCGTGCTGTACTTCTGTAGGCACAGAGTCGATGCTCCTGTGAGTGTATGGTGTGGAAGGTCAATTATCAAGGCAAGAATTGATGAGTTTCTGAAGAGTATATTCACAAGGGTTATAAGAGTGAACTGTAATAACTTGTTAAATCATGCCAATGTGAGAAATATGAGAAAACAAGTGCAGTTTCCTTACAGTTTGAGACAAGAGAATGGAGAATGGGGAATAGGGAAATGGCAGAACTATGAAGCCACTACTTCCGTTCTGTCTTCACAGAAATCTCAAACAATACCAGGAAAATCAAGTCTGGTGTGGGAAAATTGTAGAGTACGTGCAACATAGAACATAGTAAGTAAATGATTTAGGAGAAATTATTGGGGCTGGAAGTAATGGTCATAGACAACACTAACATAATTTTTGAAATGGGAATTATGTTTGAGAAGCAGACTGGGATACAAATGAAAGAGAAGCAATGGATGTTAAACATTTTGATTTTTAGAAAAATGTTGGTAAAGCTCCAAGCCCAGTTTGCAAAATCAAATCTTAGTGGATTGGGGCTAATGTATGGGCATGTTTCTAGAATGGGACAGCTGGCAGGAAACAGTGAATAGAAACACAGACTCGTCAAGCAAGAGCATGACATTGTCTGTAAGGTATGATTCTGTAAGGTATAAGTCCTTCCACATCTAGTCACGAAACGTTGGGGACAATTAAACAATTCACTGGAGGAAGAGATTCCACAAATAACCCCTTCCTCCATGATGGAAAAGCCCAGCACTTCAGTGTATAAGATAAGGCTGATTTATTCACAACAATCTTCAGTCAGAAGTACTGAGTGGATGATCTATTTCAGACTATGTCCCAGACTCCCCATCACCTTCCCCGGATATCTCTTGTCTCATCAGCAGAATGGATACAGCAGCATTGGGATACAGTTGAAAGGGAATTGCTCTTGGAGTCCTCAACAGTGACTCCGTATCCCATGAAGTCTAATGGCATTAGTTTATACATGGTAAAGGAAACGTCCTGCTGATTACCATGTACCAGCCTCTTTCAACTGATGAATTAGTACTCCTCCATGTTTATCAACATTTGGAGGAAGCACTGAGGGTAGCACGGACGCAAGATGTACTCTGGGTAGCGGAATTCAATGTCCACCTCCAAGAGTATCTAAGCTACAGCATTACTGATCGAGCTGGCCGGGTCCTAAAGGATATAACTGCTAGACTGGCAAGTGGTGAAGGAACCAACAAGAGGAAAATACATACTGACCACAGCCTTACTAATCTGCCAGTTGCAGAAGTAGCTGTCCATGACAGTATCGGTAAGAGTGGCCACCGCATAGTCATTGTGGAGACAAAGTCACACCTGCACATTGAGAACAGCCTCCATCATTGTGGGTGATACTGTCACGGTGCTTAATAGGACAGACTTCGAACAGATCTAGCAGCTCAAGTCTGGGAGTCCATAAGGTGCTGTGGTTCATCTATAGGAGCAGAACTGTACACCCACACAATCTCATGGCTTGGCGTATCCCCCTCACAACAATTACTATCAATTCAGAGGATCAACCTTGGTTCAATGGAGTGTTCAGGATGGCAGGAGCAGCACTTGGCATACCTGCAAATGAGGTGTCAGCCTGTTGAAGCCACCAAACAGGACAACGTGTGTGCCAAACAGCATAAGCAGTAAGTGATAGACAGAGCTAAGTGATCCCACAAGCAAAGGATCAGATCTAAGCTCTTCGAGAAACGTTGCGGACAATTAAACAATTCAGTGGAGGAAGAGATTCCACAAAAAAACCCTTCTTCCATGATGGAAGAGCCCAGCACTTCAGTGCATAAGATGAGGCTGATGCATTCGCAACAATCTTCAGTCAGAAGTGCTGAGTGAATGACCTATCTCGGCCTCCTCCAGTGGTCCTCAACGATTCAGTTACCAGTCATCAACCAATTAGATTCAGTCCACGTGATATCCAGAAACGGTTGGAGATACTGGATACTCCAAAGAGTCCATACTCTGACAACATTCTGGCAATAGTACTAAAAACTTGTGCTCCACAACTTGCCACTCCCCAAGCCAAACTGTTTCAATACAGTTACAATGGCTTTCCCCAATTATGTGGAAAATTACCCAAAGTATCTCCTGTTTACAAAAAGCAAATATATTTCCAAGTCAGGATGGTGAATGGCTTGGAGGAGAACCTAAAGATGATGGTATTCCTACTCTGCCAGTCTACTCTCGATCATCAGAAAAGTGGTGGAAGGTCTCAGTGCTTTTAAGCAGCAAGTACTCAGCAATACCCTGGTCAATGACGCCCAGTTAGGGCTCCACCAGGGCCACTCAGCTCCTGACCTCATTACCTAGGTTAAAATACGTACAAAAGAGCTGAATTCTAGAGATGGGGTGAGAGTGACAGTCCTTTAAAATGAAGTTGCCTTCGACCAAGTGCGGCATTAAGGGGCCTTAGAAAAACTGCAATCAATGGGTATAAGGGACAAACTCCCCGCTGGTTAGAATCATACCTGACACGTAGGAAGATGGTCATGGTTGGTAAAGGTCAGTCAACTCACCTCCAAATCTGTAGGAGTCCCTCGAGCAGTGGC
>NW_025202613.1:0-1545 GCF_004010195.1 Chiloscyllium plagiosum
ATTTGCCAGCTCTCAGCCCAATCCTGCAGTTTATCCAAGTTCCCCTCCAACCTGTAACATTCTTCCACACTGTCCACTACTCCACTGACTTTAGTGTTGTCTGCAAACTTACTGACCCGTCCACCTCGACCTGCGTCTGAGTCATTTATAAAAATGACAAACAGCAGTATTCCCGAAACAGAATACTGCTAGGAACCGGACTCCAGGCTGAATATTTTCCATCAACCACCACTCGCTGCCTTCTTTCAGAGAGGTTCATTAACAATATACACGCAGTGCTGGGAAAACATTCAAGGGCTTGACCTGAACAGCACCAGTTCCTTGTTGAAGTCTCTAATGGGGACAACGCAGAGGTAGCTTTCTGCTAGATCTGACCCCATATCTGTGCTCGAGTGGCTCATGTGACTGGGAAGGCTGAATTTGGTGCAAATTGTTCACCTCGCCCGACAGCCATCCAAGGGGACTGGGGTCAGAAAGAATTACTTTCATTTAAAAGGGAGCTTTGCCCTGCATCACACGGCATGCTACCCTGCTCTGGGTGCACTGACGGGGTCTCTGTATCTAACCCCGTACTGTCCCTGTCCTGGGAGGGTTTGATGGGGGACAGTGTAGAGAGTGCTTTACTCTGTATCTAACCCCGTGCTGTCCCTGTCCCTGGGAGTGAATGATGGGGGACAGTGTAGAGGGAGCTTTACTCTGTATCTAACCCCATGCTGTCCCTGTCCCTGGGAGTGAATGATGGGGGACAGTGCAGAGGGAGCTTTACTCTGTATCTAACCCCGTGCTGTCCCTGTCCTGGGAGGGTTTGATGGGGGACAGTGTATAGGAAGCTTTACTCTGTATCTAACCCCGTGCTGTCCCTGTCCTGGGAGGGTTTGATGGTGGACAGTGTAGAGGGAGCTTTACTCTGTATCTAACTCCGCGCTGTCCTGTCCTGGGAGGGTTTGATGGGGGGACAGTGTAGAGGGAGCTTTACTCTGTATCTTACCCCGTGCTGTCCCTGTCCTGGGAGTGTTTGATGGGGGACAGTGTAGAGTGAGCTTTACTCTGTATCTAACCCCGTGCTGTCCCTGTCCCTGGGGAGTGAATGATCGGGGACAGTGTAGATGGAGCTTTACTCTGTATCTAACCCCGTGCTGGGAGTGTTCCAGTGGAAACTGTGCCTGACGGCTTGGGCAGCGTAAACGTGGTCAACGCTCCGGGCACCACCCGGGTTCAGACGGAGTGGTCCGCGAGCGGGCACCGGGAAAGGCGGTGGGATGGCTGAGCCCACCTGTCCAGCAGGAACTTGGCAAAGTCGGAATGGAGGTGAAAGCCCAGCTGGTCCTTGACGTGGCACCACTGCTCCAGGTGGGTGCCCAGGCGGATGCGGGTCTTGCTCCGCCTGGCGTCCAGCTCCTTGCGCTTCTGCCGCCTCACGTCCTCGGGCGCCCGGTGGCGGGACGGCTTCCGGTCTTCCATCCTGCGGGAAGAAGGAGGGAGAGATCAGCGGGAAAAGGAAAACTATCCCCGCCCCCCCCCCTCCCTCTCCCCCCGGCGACCAGC
>NW_025202613.1:2662-5725 GCF_004010195.1 Chiloscyllium plagiosum
GGGAATGCTCCAGGCCCCCCCCTCCCTGTCCCACCGGGGAACAGCGGGAATGCTCCAGGCCCCCCCTTCCCTGTCCCACGGGGAACAGCGGGAATGCTCCAGGCCCCCCCTTCCCTGTCCCACCGGGGAACAGCGGGAATGCTCCAGGCCCCCCTTCCCTGTCCCACCGGGGAACAGTGGGAATGCTCCAGGCCCCCCCCTCCCTGTCCCACCGGGGAACAGCGGGAATGCTCTGGGTCCCCCCTCCCCACATGGGGCCTGGTGAAGGGGACCACCCTCTCTCAGTGCTCCCGCCCATCAGCCAAGCACCGGGAGGCCACCCGTCACCCGTCACCCCAGCCGGTAGTGGGCAGCTGATGTTGATGCTGCCACGTTCAGCACCGTGTTCGGTCTGGGGACCGCTCGAGGTGATCCTCACCGCGTCGGCAACGGCTGAGGGACAAACCGGGGAGAGGTATCACTGTTCGCATTCACCCGGGTCAGCCAGGAGCTGCACGAGAGCAGGGAACTGGGAGCGGGGAGCGGGGAACGCTGAAAATCCGAGCACAGTTCAGGCCGTTTGGCCACTGACGTTGCACCGGTCTGTGGAACCAACCTGAAGGTCTGCTATCCTGCATTATTCGATTCGCGCCCATACGTTTATCCAATTACCTTGAAGTCAGCGAGTCTGCTGCTGTTGTAGGCAGTGCTTTCCCCGCCCCTCCTACTCTCTGAGTAAAGAAACTACCTCTGACATCTGTCCGATAGCTATCACCCCTCAGTTTAAAGCTATGCCCCCGAGTGCAAGCCATCACCATCCGAGGGGGAACGGCCTCTCACTGTCCACCCTATCTAACCCTCGGATTATCTTAAATGTCTCAATTAATTCAACCTTCTTCTCTCCAATGAAGCCAGCCTCAGTTCCCTCAGCCTTTCCTTGTAAGCCCTTCCCTCCATACCAGGCAACATCCTGGTAAATCTCCTCTGAACACCCCTTCCCCCGCCCCCTCCGCCTTCCACATCCTTCCTATAATGCAGGGACCAGAACTGTGCACAACACTCGAGGTGCGGCCGGACAGGAGTTTTGTACAGCCGCAACGTGACCTCGCGGCTCCGAAACTCAATCGCTCGGCCAATAAATCTGGCCAGCTGCCAGACAATGCCCCACGCTGTGGATTCTGCCTGTGAAAACGTCCCGGCGCGTCCAGCTGCCTCCTCCCCTCTGACCTATCACCTTTACCCCCACCCCCATTCACCTACTGTACTCTTTGCTACCTCCTCCCCACCCTCCCCTCATTTCTCTCTCCCTCCCGGTGGCTCCCAGCCTCTATTCCTGATGAAGGGCTTTTGCCCGAAACGTTGATTTCCCTGCTCCTCGGATGCTGCCTGAACCGCTGTGCGTTTCCCCAGCCCCACTCTGATCTCGACCCTGTCCCTGTTAGCACTGCACTCTGCCCCCTGGCCAGCACCTCTGTCTCGGGCTTGCTGTCGTGATCCAGTGAAGCTCAGCTCACCTTGGACACGACAGCACCTCCTTTTCTGCTTGCGGGAGGGGGGAGTCCCGCAGCCTTCAGGGCTCAAAGTCAAGTTTGATGATTTCACATCCCGAGCATCTTCCTCGTGGTCCTGAACAGCACCCACCCGATCCTCCCCCCCTCCCTCTCCCCGGGGCTCCCATCCCAGGCCTGGACAGGACATGGGCTGCAGCCCAGCAGAGACAACCCACGCTCGGCCACCAGGGGTGCCCATGCCCAGCCCTTCTCTGCCCCCGACTCAAACCGTCCATCCCTTTAGCCCCAAACAGTTTACCTTTACCCGTGCTGTCCCGCAATATCCCGAAAAACCTCGATTTTTTAAAAAAAAAACTCTTGAATTCCCGACGAAACCAGCCAAATCCCGATCACTTCCAAGAGCTGAACACCTTCCACGTGCCCAATGAAGGGCTGACGCCCAGAGGGTCGACTTTCCCACTCCTCGGACCCTGATCCATCCCTCGGGCCGCCTGTGTCTTCCACTGCCTCCATGTCCCGTTCACTCCTGCACTCCCCTCCCCTCCTCACACCCGTCCTCAGCGTGGTCAAGCGCAAAGGAGAGATGGCACTAATTCAGCTCGTTCCGTCTCCAACTCAGAAAGTGGCCAATCTGAGGCTTGCAAGGATATGGACAGAGAATCCAACCGGGGCTCGAGCCCATCGCTCCCAGAAAGGGGCCCACACAAGTACACAGGGTGGAAAAGCTCGAGCATACTCGCCTTCATTGGTTGGGGCGCCGGGTACAAGGGTGCCACGTTACGAGACTTGGATTCGGCCGCACCGAGAGGACTGCGTTCGATTCTCTGGTCACCAAGTGACAGGGAGGAGGTGAAGGCCTTGGAGAGGTTTCCCGGGAAACTGCCTGGGCGAGAGGGCATCAGTGAGGAGGAGTTAGGCCTTGCCTCAGCTCACCCAATGGCGGAACGGACTCAAGGGACTCACTGGACCCCTCCCGTCCCTGTCAATACCACCTCCGCCGGCCTGCTGTCAGTCCTGGAGGAAGGGCACTGAACGGGAAAGGCAAACTCGGCTGTCTCGCCAAACACGCGGGCCAACGCGGCGAGATTCTCCAGCGATTTTAGTTTTCCGAGATCTCTTCAGATTTTGGGATCGTAGATTCCTGAGAGTGTGGAAACAGGCCCTTCGGCCCAACACTTCCACAGAGACCCTCTGATGAATAATCCACCCAGACCCATTCCCCAAACCCTTTTGATCAACATTGACCACAAACGAATCCACCCTAACCTCCACATCCCTGTGCACTATGGGGTAATTTAGCATGACCAATCCACCCAAACCTATACATCCCTGAACACTATGGGGTAATTTAGCACGGCCAATACACCCTAACGTGCACATCCCTGAACACTATGGGGTAATTTAGCATGGCCAATCTACACTAACCTACACATCCCTGAACACTATGGGGTAATTTAGCACGGCCAATACACCCTAACGTGCACATCCCTGAACACTATGGGGTAATTTAGCATGGCCAATCTACACTAACCTACACATCCCTGAACACTATGGGGTAATTTAGCACGGCCAA
>NW_025202613.1:6585-7965 GCF_004010195.1 Chiloscyllium plagiosum
GGGCATAGGTTTAGGGTGAGAGGGGAAAGATATAACAGGGACCTAAGGGGTAACTTTTTCACCCAGAGGGTGGTACGTGGACGGAATGAGCTGCCAGAGGATGTGGTGGGGGCCGGTACAATTACAGCATTTAAGAGGCATCTGGATGGGTATATGAATAGGAAGGGTTTGGAGGGATATGGGCCGGGAGCTGGCAGGTGGGACTAGATTGGGTTGGGATATCTGGGTCGGCATGGACTGAAGGGTTTGTTTCCATGCCGCACATCTCTGTGACTGTAACGTCAACCGCCTGCGCTCCTTGTCCCAGTACACACCCAATACGATTTGATTTACAGTTTTAATTTTAAATTCCTTTGTAAAAGTTATTGAGATCCTTGTTGCGATAAACCCCTTGAGAGGGCTCTCTGTGTCCTCCCCAGTTTGACACCAAGCTGTGCATCATCTGTAAAGTGACACACCGACGGGACAGTAACGAGTCACGATTGCAGGACGTACGTTCCTGATCACACTCCCCGTCGCCTTGCAGTGCGGCCCCCTCCAACAACCACTGTGACCCTGGTGAGCTCCTCCATCCCCTCCATCACCGATTTTACCTCCTGGTTAATCTGGGGGGCACTCCACTCTCCCCACCTCGTTTCAACCAAGTAGCCACCCATCACCCAGCCCTGGTGAACCTAACAAGCAGATACATCCCTCGTGCCTCAAGACCAACCAGCCATAGAGCGTGCCTTGGCTCACCTGCTGAACCACAGTGTCGCGCAAACCCACCAACTTGCCACCCCACCCCGTACCTTTCATCTGGTTATCCACCCCTCCACATTATCCCTTCCCGACCCACCACCCCAGTTTTCCCGGGATATTCTACTTTCTGCATCCTGCTTCCCAATTCCAACTCGTCAACCAGGTAACCACTGGATTCTCTCCACACCGCTGTGCCCCGGTGAATCTGGTAATCACGTAATTCAGCCCGGCCTTGCATTGGTTAATACCGACATAGCTCCGGGTTGTGTAGGTAACCGCTCTATTCTGCGATACACTCTGCTAGATTCACGCGCATGCCATCTCTCAGTCCAGCCGGTAACCAGAGTGTGGTGCTGGTAAAGTACAGCCGGTCAGGCAGCAGCCCATGGAGCAGGAGAGTCGACGTTTTGGGCAAAGGCTCTTCATCAGGGGTGAGCCCACATTCTGGGTTAGCAGGAAGGTACCCAGGTTACCAACGTCACCCACCCAACGGGGTAACTGGGTCAACAGTGTCCCCTGCCCCACTGTTACTAATGTCCACCACCCAGAGTCACCAAGTCGCCACAGTCACCTCACCCAGGATTACCAGTGTCCCGCAGCCCAGGTAACCAATGTAACCCCCCCCACCCCAGGGTTACC
>NW_025202614.1:0-2860 GCF_004010195.1 Chiloscyllium plagiosum
TTCATCATAAGTCAATCCCTTCAACTCCAGAATGAACCTAATGGATCTACTCTTCACTTCTTTTAGTGCCTGTACATCCTTTCCCAAGTAAGGAGACCAGACTTGGACGCAGTATTGCAGTTGTGGCCTCACCAGCAGCCTTTCATATCACCTCCCTGCTTTTCAATGCAACCCCATTAGCATTGAAAGACAAAATTCTTAATTACCTACTGTAATTGTAAACGAACCTTTTGTATAGCTTGCACAATCCCCTGTGCGCAAGCAGCTTGTTGCAATTTTTACTATTCAAATAATAGTCATTTTTACTGTTATTCCTACTAACATGGATGACTTCACATTTATTAATACGTACTCTTTCTGCCAGACTTTTGTGCACTCACTTAATCCACCTTTATTCCTCTGCAAACCTTCACTGTTCTCTACACATGTTGCTCTAACCCTCATATAAATGTCACCTGCAAACTTTGGCACACGACACGTGGTCCCAAATTCCAAACCATCAATGCGAACTGTGACGAATTGTGGTTGCAATTCTGATTTCTGAGGGACACCACTAGTCAATGATCACCAACCAAAAAATATTCATTTGTCCCCACTCTGTTTCCTGTCAGTTAACCAATTCTCTGTTCATGCTAATAGATTGCCAATAACGCCACACAATCTCTTATCCAGCAGCCTTTTGTGAGGCATTTTGTCGAATGGCTTTTGGAAATCTGGATACTCCACATCTTCTGAGTCCCCATTGTCCACAGAGCTGGGAATGTCTTCAGATAATTCCAGGAGTTTAGTTAAGGATGACTTGCCTTTCATGCTTTCATGCTACATCTGTCTAATAGGACAATTTTAATCATGATGTTTTGCTAATTCTTCCTTGGTAATAGATTCAAGTATTTTCCTCACTACTAAAGTTAAGATAACACGTCTATAATTCCGCATCTTTTGTGACCCTCCTTTTCTAAAAAAGATAGTGTCACGTTTGTTGTTTTGCAATCTCCAGAACTGTCCTCGAGTCCAGCGAATTTTGGAAAATTACCAAAAGTGCATTTGCTATTTTTCCCACTATCTCTTTTCATACCCTAAGATGCATTCCATTAGAACCAGGAGACTTTTGTACTTTTATCTCCTTAGCTTTCAAGCACTACTTATTTTTTGACAATGATTATATCTGGGATCCAAACCTACCTAAGCCTCCTTGACAATTACTGGCATCTTCTTTGTGTCCTTCACTGTGATGTTTGACAAAGACGTTTCCTCAGATCCCATTATTTAATCACCCTTCTCATTTTCTAAAGGACCAATGTTTACTTGAGCCACATTATATCTGGGATCCAAACCTACCTAAGCCTCCTTGACAATTACTGGCATGTTCTTTGTGTCCTTCACTGTGATGTTTGACAAAGACGTTTCCCCAGATCCCATTATTTAATCACCCTTCTCATTTTCTAAAGGACCAATGTTTACTTGAGCCACAATTTTTCACTTTATACTCTCGAAACCTTTGCTAACAGTCATTAATGTTTGATATCGTATAATCTCACAATCTATCCTACTTTTCTATATAGTTTTTAAATGTAGCTTTGTGTTGATCTTTGACGTTTTCCCAATCTTCTAGTTTCCCGCTGGTCTTTGCCACTTTGTATGCCTTCTCTTTCAATTTTATTGCCTTCCTTATTTCCTTTGGCATCCATAACAGGTTACCACTTTTCTTACAGTCCTTGATTTCCGTTGGAATATACGTCTGCTGAACACTTTGAAAAATTGCTTTGGACGTCCTCCACTGTTCATCAACATACCTACCTTCACGACTTTGCTTCAATTCTACTTTAGCCATCACTCCCTCAACCTATTGTCCTATCCCTTGTTTTCATACAGGACCCTGATATTGGATCCTATCTTCTGAGTTTCCAACTGTATTCTAAACTCAACCATACTGCGATCTTTCTGACTAACAGGATCTCTTAGAGGAGATCATTAATTATTCCTGTCTCATAACAGAGGACGAGACCTAGGGTAGGTTGTTCCATTGTTGGTTCCATCACATACTGTTGAAGAAAACTATTGCGGATACATTCAATGAACTCTTCCATAAGGCTACCCTGACTGACCTTGTTCAACCAATCGACATGTAGATTAAAATCTCCGATAAAATTTGCTATATTATTTTTACAGGCAAAGATGACTTCATTGTTGGTTGTCCACCCTAATGTGATGCTATTATTTGGTGGCAGACTGACCATGCCTATCAGTGAATTTTTAGAATTTCTAATTTCTACCCAAATGAATTCAATCTTATTCTCCATAGAACTTACATAATCTCTCACTATCGTCCTGATCCTTAAATTTGAGAGCTACACGACCTTCCTTACCTTCTTTTCTGTCATTCTGAATCGCCTGATACACCTGAATATTAAACTCCCAGCTGTAATAATCGTCAAACATGTGTCTGTAATGGCTAATAAAGCGTAGTCATTCTCAATGGTTTGTGCCATTAACTCATCTACCTTGTTTCAAATGCTGAGAGCATTCAGGTAAAGTACCTTTATGGTAGTTTTTACACCCTCTTTTTTTGAATTGTAAAATCTCTATTAATAATATCTCCTGAGTTGTCCGATCTTTCAATTTCTTTCATGGGTCTGCCATGTAGTTAAACTCTGCCCACATGCACTCCTGCTGCTTCCCTGTCGTTTGCCCCTCCCATCTCCCTCCACCTTTGCACTAGTTTGAATTTCAAGTGACCATCCTATTTGCCCTTTTCGCTGCAACACTGGTTCTATGTCAGTTCAGATAGAGACCGTCCCATTAGTACGGATTCTCCCATTCCAAACCGGATGCCAATGTCCCACGAAATGGAACCTCTCTT
>NW_025202614.1:3933-7965 GCF_004010195.1 Chiloscyllium plagiosum
AATCCCTCTACTTGCCTTCAGTGACATTAATGACTTCAATTCCGGTCTCTTATCTTGTGACATCAAGTCCTTGTTGTTCAGACCCCTTGATTGAAAATATGCACCATCTAATCTTAACAATCTCAATTTTGCTTCACCATGACTGGCTTTCTGCTTATTAGTCCCTCCTGACATATTTCCGGACTGCCTCTTCTAGATCTTACTCTATGCCTCCCCTGACGACCCATTCCTCCGGATTCCTCTCCCCTACATCTTAGTTTACACCTGCACCAATAGCATGAAACAACGTTACAGTAGAGATGCTGTTCCCATTCTGTTTAAGTTACAACTGTTCTACCTTTGCTACTACCTGCCCAATAATTGTCACAATGGCCCAGATAGCAAAATCATCAAGATAAATTTCGCATGAACTAAAAATAGAAGTATAAAGTAGTCGCATCGAGATAGACCTATGATGCACATTGATGATTTGCAAAACAGTTTTAGTGAAATGTAAATAAATGGTACAAAGAAATGCAAAGGATTTACGAGATAAGAAGAGGGGGTTGATGAGGGTGTTTGGGGGAACATTCATCCTAGTAGAGCAGGCAAAAAATCTGCACAATCCTTAGAAAAAAAATTCTTGAAAGAGTATCAGATAAACCATAACATTCAAGGTTGAAAAATGTGGTGCTGGAGACACCCGAGGAGTCGCGGATGCTGCTTGGCCTGCTAAGTTTTTCCAGTACCACATTTTTCAACTCTGGTCTCCAGCATCTGCAGTCTTCACTTTCTGCAAGTTGATCATAACATTCAAGGCTATGGATCGTATACTCAAAAATGAGAAGATTTAGTAGACTGTAGTTTTGGCAAAGCAGCCTCGATGGTGCAAAGGCCTTATTATTTTCTGGGTGATTGTATGAATGTGTTACGACAGAAGGTAAAACCTACTCCCACTCCCTCCCTCCAAGTTAACTTAAATCAGCAACAACGAATCAATTTACTCCATTCGGTAATCTGAAACTTCGAGACATTAAGAACTGTCGCAAAAGTCACTATTTGTAGTAAAAGTTAGCGACATTTTGTTGTTTTTTATCTAACAGCGAATAATAACTAACAAGTTTTTGCAACTGATTTATTTAAGCATGCTACCTTCCCCTCTACAATACTGGTCTGATAAGACACCTGAATAAGATTTGCTGAAACATTCAAATTTCAAACAAAAAGCCAGCTCTTGAATGTTCTCTTTCTACATTCCTCTGTAGATTTGCTCTGCAGATTGGTGTCAATGCTTTTTTCCTGTGCAAACCCATTCTCTAGACAGGTACCTCTCAGAGAGTTCTGACTAGCAGCCTACATCTGTTCGTCTTTTGGCAGTGCATTCTCAACTGTTCAATTCTTGTCCCCCTGGTCTTTTACCCCAAAACATCGGATCTTTTCATGGTTTTGATATTGCCAAAATACCAATTTTAAAATTGATTGGGATATGGTGTCTTGGGACAAAGTGTAAACTGATTGGCCGAATTTGAATTTGCTTTCGTCACATAGCAACCTAACCAGTGCGAGCTGTTCTGACCAAGCGTTACATTGTTACTTTGTTCTGGAATCTCTGTGCCTCTCGAAGTCCTTGTTAGCTTTCAACTGTCTTAAAGGTACAGTACCACTTACAACAACGATTGCCACAGAAACAAATTCGTTACAAGTCAATTATTATTTCAGGAACGTGGAAAACTGAAATATTACTCGATGAAATCACAGAACCAAAAGCTCACGCGGAAATTATGTGTATTACTTCATACTTAATATAGCGCAAGAAGCATTCATCATGCAATATTTATCACACAGTTTACATTACAACATCTTGCAAAGAAGGCCAGTCAATGTGAGTGTGTGATCCAGGAAGTTAGAACACAATGAAGAGTTTGGAATTGCACACTATGTTTCATTGAGGTTGTGAATAAAATATATCAAGTTTTATTTCAGCTTGATGAATCCCCATCAGAACTGGAAAATGTTTGAGATGTCACTTTATTTAATTGTGGAAATGGAGACTTGAGGAAAGTATTCAAACGAAGGTTAAAAAAACCCACAAGGCTCTGGTAGGAAGAAAGGTATGAGTGATTATTTGTGGTGAAGGATGAAAACACAAAATAAAATCTGGACGTTGTAATATTCTGTAGAATACATCAAATTTGCAGGATTCTTTCCTGGAACAACTAATGGGTCAAGTGAAAACAACTATGGGAATTTGTCTCATAAAATTCTTCTTTTCAAGAATAGCGAAATACTTCTCTGCATTAAATATATCATTACATCTGTATCATTAATGCACATCAGAATTGAAGTATGCAGACAGTGTGCCTTACGAGACTCGACAATCCGAACCTCCAGTTTCAGAATCACATTTCTTTTTAAAACCTTTGGTTATCTAACAATGCCATGTCGTGACTTGGCAATAATTCTTCCTTAGCCAACATGTAGCTCCGTTTCATCAACAATTTCGTCATTTCCTTTTCCGCAACCCAAAAAAAACATATTTGGTAAGTTCTGAAACACAACAACAAATGCATGACCTATGCCAGAGTAGAATGTAAAGCTTAGAACTTGGGCCGGCATGGTGGCTCAGTGGTTAGCACTACTACCTAACAGTGTCAGGGTCTGATTCCCGCCGGAGGCAACTTTTTGTGTGGAGGTTGCACATTCTTCTTGCGTCTGCATGGATTTCCTCCCAAAGTCCAAACGATGTGCAGGCCAAGTGAATAATCCATGCCAAATTTCCCATACTGCTAGGTGCATTAGTCAGGTGTAAATGTAGGAAAATTGTCTGGATTTTTTTTTTCGAGGGTTGGTGCACGCTTGTTTGGTCAAATGGCCTGTTTCCACACTGCAGCGAATCTAATATAGAAAAAGATACGAAGGCCCTTCAGCCTTCTCTATGTATGCTGTCCATGTCGTCATAAGCCATTTGTCTGCACATGGTCTATTTCTCAATTCTCTGGCTTTCATGCAATTGTCTAAATAATTATTTGATGTCCCTATTGTATCTAATTCTAACATAAACTCTGGCAGCATGTTCCAGGCCATGTCCACATGCTGTGTAAACGATGTTTCTTGCAAATCCGCTTCAATTGTTGCCTTAAAACTATGCAGCCTATTATGTGACATTTCTACACATGGCAAAAAGGCTCTGACTATCAATTCATCTCATCATTTTGCAATTCTATCAGGTTTTCCCTTGGCCTCTGAAACTCTTGTGGTCCTCAATACAAATACATCACCCTTCTAATGATAACTGATGGATTGTGAACCGTGAAATATCCTGGTTACCCGATCGCACATTTTACAAATACGACATATCCTTAACTATATTGTTGCAAACAGAACTGCACACAATACTCCAATGCGGCTCAAATCTTATATGCTTACAATATGACTGGCCAACTATCCCAGTGAAGGATGACACTAATGAAGGTAAGCATTGCAAATTCCTTCTTTACCATCTTATGCACTTGTGTTATCACTTTCGGGGTAGAAATTCTATTCTTCATCACAAAAGAATGAAAAAGGAAATCTGAATTAAGTTTGGTAATCGTCAATGTCAATTCAATAAAACCTACAATTAAGTTTAGATTTAATTAAAATGAAACTAGTTAAATGGATATCATGTAACCAGTTAAAATAGCTGAAAATAGCTATCTAATTCACTAACATGCTTCTTCAAAGGAAATCTGCCTGTCATACCGGGCATGGTCTACATTTCACAAAAGATATATAAGCAATACAGTTGAATCAGAAACGATCTTTGAAGTCAGTTTAGGAAGTCAGTCACATGCGGAGATAGTTGTCCAGTATAAAAGGATTTAGAGTACTTATTGAGAATTGGATTATTTGCTTTTAGTGTGTGTTAATATGTCCATATCACCTACAAATATAAACACACATATCACTTGTTTCTAGATCACAGTTAACTGTCAGAATGAACATGTGGTATGAGGTATGATTAACAATGGTAGCCCCATTTGATTGCCAATAATAACTAATAATAATAATGTT
>NW_025202615.1:0-2190 GCF_004010195.1 Chiloscyllium plagiosum
CCCCTGAAAATAAAATCAAGGACAGTTCATCCTTGAATCAAAGAACAGCTGTTAGATAAAATGAGAACAGCTTTATGACACAGGCACCGACGATCGAACAGCCTCAAAATGTAATCTGTCCTTCTCAGATTCGAATGCTAACTCAGCTTTTCAGATGGAGAACCTGCTTTGGGATGCTTATTTTGCAAAACAACCGTGGTAACTGTAAATATGCTACATGGTATGAGCTGGTATACCGCCTGATCAGCTTGTACATTTTGTCGGTGTCTGGTGATTTCCTTGTTACATGTAAACGCGAATGGTATTCTGTTTCGAGTAATGGGTGATATAATTTCTCAAATCAATAATCTAAATTCCAGTAATGGAACGCAGCTCATGGTTTTGTTAACAAAACTTTACCGAATATACTTTCTCATGAAGTTCTGAACCCCGGAGGGGGTGCGAGTGGTCTCTCAGTTCTGTGATCGGTCAATAAACACACGCAATCTGTCTTAATCTTAATACTTCACTCTTTGTTTAGAATATTGCCCGGGATAGAATGTTTAGAAAAACAGAAGTTATGTACTTCCGTATCCCTCGGAGGAACTGCACATACTGGTTTAATACAGGGGCATTTTTATACTTTTCATAAAGCAGAACATAAGGCATAATCGCATAGTTTATTCAGACAATTACCTATCAATACATGGTATCACTTCATGATATTTGTTTGATCCAATGATATTAACTGGTAAACAACTTAGATCATAACGATTAGATCGTACTTATCTTGTGATACAAAGATCTGTGGCTGTGCAGCCTGTTTAGCACTTCATCATTTTATCGGTCTAGTTCTGCTATCGAGTTGCAAATCATTTATGTACCTTTCGAGACGAGCTGCAGTTAGACATGTATGCGCAGGGAACCACTTTGTCTCGAGCTGCAAGAGTCACATAGGCATTGGTCTTGAGTCTCCATGTTCTAACTCACCATGTATTCATTTTTCAGACGCTCACTTACACCCGCATTACATTTGTAGCTCGATCGAGTCTCAGAAGGTATGTTCAGCTCTGCATTCATTTTTGTGTGGATTGAAGGGACAGCACTATCTGCTGCAAAATTGATATTGTGCCGGGCACATCCAAGCAGCACTGCGAGCAGGATAGGGATCGTGGAACTCTTCCTCTGTGACTTTGCTTCGGTTGTTTTGAAGGAGTACCAAAGGAACCATACGAAAATGCTTTACCACTGTGGCTGGTAGCGTGGCCGAGCATTTTACAGTGCTGCATTTAGGTTCCAGTCTCTAAGCAGTTTGGGTGCGAGCACCACGGCTGCCATTTGTGCAGGTCATATATCATGCTGCAGCGTGCTGAACCATTTAACTTCAACACAACAGGTTGGATTTCCTTCTTGGAAACCGACCTGTATTGTGAGAGAGTGCAGACTCTCCATTTGGTCAGCGTCTGCGCTTCTCGATCACGTTATCCTTCCACGCGAAAAGTCACCTGTTTCAGCAGTTACACTGCTGCTTCATGTTCCAGGCAAGTTGTGTGTTCACTGAAAACGAAAGAAGATTGTTATTTCATCGCTGTTGTGCAACAAAATCCTGCAGTGACTCGAATCGTCGTTATTTGGTGCTCTGATGAATGTGAAAAGAATTCCAATTAATTGCAATGTCATTTGTTCTTAAATTTCTGTCCAGGAGACGGATGCTGCTGATACGCTACACGCACTCCGCATTGTTAATCGGAATAGAAAGCTCATCAAATTAAGACTGTGATTGGTAAAATTCACTTTTCATAGCCCATTCTTATTGTTCTTTCTTTTATCTCATTTCAGCACTTTCTGGGAATCTGAGGTGCACTAAGCTTCCAGTGTGTTTGGAAAAGCTGTTTGGAATTGCCCTGCTGCCAGGTGTGCGATTAATTTTTGGGTCATTGCCCTCGGACAGTCTCACGGACAGCATTCATAATTTGATTTGACTGAAAACGCATTTAGTTTGTCATTTTTGATAGTGTTACTCTTTATGTGTTGTCTGTTTTCTGACTCATTCAATATATTATGAGGTAACACGGTTTGTGAGGTAACTCCCGGCAGCAAAAATTATCAACTGAAGATCTGGGATAATTTCAAGGATTATTTCAGGGGGCAAAAGTACAGAAGTCCTTCGGTTCTGCAGTGCTTCACAATACTACCTTTCCGGTGAACAGT
>NW_025202615.1:2313-4444 GCF_004010195.1 Chiloscyllium plagiosum
CTGAGAAAAAAACGCTTACATAATCAGTTTATACACATTCCAGAATGTCACGCCTCCGCCCTACGCTGCAGAGAACGTTGTGCCATCCTATTCAGAATCGCACTACAGTGCAAATCATGCCACGCTAACAACATCCTTGTCTATCGTTTGCGAGCAATTCCACGTGATTTTCTTAATCTTTCAATGCTGCCAACTACGTTGGACAACAACGAGCTACTGGAAACAGAAAGTGAAGCGTTCAACAGCTGCAAATTTCAGTGCTCTGAGTAACAACTGGTAGCGGGGCTTGTTTCTGTAGTGTAGTGGGCATTACTTTTGCCTCACCCGCGAACGTTCCCTGTTTGAAACGGGCAGCAACAGCCTTTTTTTCCGACGGCAGTTCTTTAGATTGATACGAACGGAGTTTTCTTCCTTGGTTCGCTCATCAGCAACCCTAGCTTTGAATTTGCTCGCCCATACCTGCTGTAGAGTTGAAAAGGAATGCAATTCCAATTAATTACTGTGTGAAACATTGTTATCTCCAAACTGGTTCTGAATATGCGCAGATGTGTACACCACCCACAGCCATTCCGTTAAAGAGAGTAGTTCCCGTGCTCTGATCCTTCCATAAAAGCTGTACTGTGTTTGCTTAACTTGCACAGGCGGCTGTTTCAATTCAAGGGAGAGGCTGAATTGCTGGTGTCACAGTGCACTGCAGAATCCTAATGTAGACTCTCCCTCAAATCTATCCCGAAGTAGTCTCTGAAAGGTCTCATCTGGATGCTGTCTGCGGCTTTTCAACGTTCGACAATCATCACTGGAAGTCTTGAGTCATGTTTTGGAGTAGTTTGCATGTTAGCGACTTCAATCAGTCAGCAACAGGAATAAAAGATTGTCAAAATATCAGATGAACCTTTGACGTGCGCTGTCATGGAGTGACTAATATTAATGCGTACCCTCATACTAAGCCAGTTTGAAGCAGAAGCTGAGGAAATGACAGACAGGCTATTAATGACATTGTATCCAGTCTCTTTCCATTTAGTCACAAAAGAGCAGGAAAATGTAAAAGGCTTCCGGGTGATGGGAAGCGGAATAACAAAGCGAGACAGATACTGATCTGGTGATACTCCTTCTTTCTGATTCATTCAGCAACAAGTGACGTGAATGTGACACGGCTGCGAGAGCTTTTTACATTGAGACCAAAGAACATTCAATTTTAGTTCGCACCTCTTTGACATCTTGTGTGGGCGGGCGTGGGAGCTTGCCGGTTGCTTTTTATTAATATGTGCAGAAACTGGCTTTTGTGCATCTCTAATAAGTACCATTGAATTTAGTAAAACATACTGAGTCACACACGCATATGTGTACAGCACCGATGGCCATTGTGTTTAAGAGTGTAGTTATCGTGCGTTTGCTATCGTAGTAAAAGCGTTTGCTTTCCTTGCACAGGTGGCCCGGTTCAAAATTCTTTACTCCTTGGAGAAAGTGAGGACTGCAGATGCTGGAGATCAGAGCTTTAAAATGTGTTGTTATAAAACCGCAGCAGGTCAGGCAGCATCAAAGGAACAGGATAATCGACGTTTCGGGCATAAGCCCTTCTTCCTGAAGAAGGACTTATGCCCGAAACGTCGATTCTCGTGTTCGTTTGATGCTGCCTGACCTGCTGCGGTTTTCCAGCAACACATTTCAAAGCTCTTCTTTACTCTTTATTAGGAATGTCTGCATCACAGATTACTTATGGAATAGGTCCTTTTAAGAGAGAGCTATTTTCAAGCAGATCTTACATGCTTGGACATGACCTTTTCTCTCAACTGTTCAATTTTCCCTGTTATAATATTCCAGAGCATCGAATTGTGTCATTGACTTTCAAGATTTCCGATATATTCACTTCAAATATTATTCGAGTTTGACATACATCTGGTATAATTTAAACTGCTTGTCCAAATTCGAATTAGTATTATTCTCCAAGCAGCGAGGGACAGGAATGGCTGTTGGAGGTTCCTGGTTACAGGTGTTTCAGTAAGATTAGGGAGGGTGGGAAAAAAGGAGGGGGGGTGGCATTGCTAATTAGAAATGGTATAACGGCTGCAGAAAGGAAGTTTGAGGGGGATCTGCCTCTGGAGGTAGTATGGGCTGAAGCCAGAAATAGGAA
>NW_025202615.1:4535-7966 GCF_004010195.1 Chiloscyllium plagiosum
TGGGAGCTTGCCGTTTGCTTTTTATTAATATGTGCAGAAACTGCCTTTTGTGCATCTCTAATAAGTACCATTGAATTTAGTAAAACATACTGAGTCACACACGCATATGTGTACAGCACCGATGGCCATTGTGTTTAAGAGTGTAGCTATCGTGCGTTTGCTATCATAGTAAAAGCGTTTGCTTTCCTTGCACAGGTGGTCCGGTTCAAAATTCTTGTCTCCGGATCTTCCTGTGTCTTCTTTACTCCTTGGAGAAAGTGAGGACTGCCAATGCTGGAGATCAGAGCTTTAAAATGTGTTGTTGGAAAAGCGCAGCAGGTCAGGCAGCATCAAAGGAACAGGATAATCGACCTTTCGGGCATAAGGCCTTCTTCCTGAAGAAGGACTTATGCCCGAAACCTCGATGCTGCGGTTTTCCAGCAACACATTTCAAAGCTCTTCTTTACTCTTTGTTAGGAATGTCTGCATCACAGATTACTTATGGAATAGGTCCTTTTAAGAGAGAGCTATTTTCAAGCAGATCTTACATGCTTGGACATGACCTTTTCTCTCAACTGTTCAATTTTCCCTGTTATAATATTCCAGAGCATCGAATTGTGTCATTGACTTTCAAGATTTCCGATATATTCACTTCAAATATTATTCGAGTTTGACATATGTCTGGTATAATTTAAACTGCTTGTCAAAATTCGAATTAGTATTATTCTCCAATCAGCGAACTAATTAAGTAGTTTGCCCCAGTGTTACATTGTTACTCTTTGGGGTACATTTAGTGCTGGAGCCGGTAGTTTTCCTGCTTTTCACTCATTTAAAGGTATACACACATCTTCATAATACATCCAACGTTGAGAAAAAAAAAGAAATATCGGAATGAAATGAGGCTTTTCATTTCTTTTCACTACTATTTTAAACACATTACCCTATCATACAGATAAATTTAACATAAGTCCACCTTAACTTCTTCCAATATACATGTCTATATACACATAAATCAATAGATAAAGACAAATCTCATCTAAACTTTATCAGTTATATCCGCCGTAATCACATTCTTCTGACCCACAACATGTGTATTGTTTTTAAACTAAATGTCTGTAGCATAAAACTACAATGATATAGACTCATATTCTGATCTTGAAAACGTTCCAGGAATGTAAGTGTATTGTGGTCTTCAACATATTGTTCGTGACATTTTCATTGAAATGCTGTGAGGCGATACCAAACGCAATAGTTCTTTTTCGATTGAGGAGTATTTCCACTGGTGGCTGTTGATCTTCTTCAAAAAGTTCGATCGCATCCACATTTTCCTGAAGTGCAGCTCCAACTCCAATGTCAGTAGCATCAGTAGCGACTTTAAAAGGTGTTGAAACGTTTGGTGTCGCTAAATCTGGTTGTCGTTTAATTTCGATTTCAAATCGTCGAATGCCTCCTGGCATAGTTCTGTCCACCGAAACGTCGTGTTATTCTCCAGCAAATTGTTTAATGGTGCCACTACATTACTGAATTATGGAAGGAACTTCTGAAAGAATCCGGTGAGTTTGAAGAATCAAATCACCTCTTTGCTTGAGGTTGGTCGTGGAAATTGCTCGATAAACTTCGTCTTTGCATTCGTGGGGTTAGCCTTCCATGACCGATGTAATGTCCCAATATCGTCTCTTCTGATTTTGCAAATTCCGTTTTATTTTTGTTTATCACCAGTTTTGCTTCTCAAACTCGTTCAAAGAGCTCTGTCAACTGCATCATGTAATCTTACAAGGATTAATAAAAATCACTGCTTCGCCCAGACAGACTATATCGTTTGTAACCGGGTTCTTGAGTATTTGGAGTGTATTGGGCGTGATTATCATTCCAAAGGCATCACCTTAAGTTGATATGGCCCATTGGTGTTACAAATGCAGAACTTTCTTTCGCCATCACTTATGTGGGGTCAGCTCTCCTGCTTAATTTAAAACCAGCAACACAGAAAAGATCAGTCCCCGTGCAGTAATCTGTAAAAATTCAAGTGGCCAAGAACTATGAAAAGTAAATCAAAACAACTTTATTTCTTAAAATATAGCAGAGAATAATTACCTAACCACTATCTGCAATTTCGTTCACTAGTCTGCCTTTTACCTTCCCTTCCAAATACTAGTCCGATAAAACTCCCAATTAAGATTTACGAAACAACACTTCTTATGTCAAAACCAGGCAGGAGTATGTTCTTGTCTTCGGAACTTGCTATGTCGTCTTTAAAACTTGTTAGGAATCTCTGTATCACATGTTACTGATCGAAAATGTACTTTGAAGAGAGACTTTTTTAAACCAGCTTGTTGGCAGGTCTTCTCTCAAGTGTTCAATTCCATCCCCGTCTTATATCCTAGATGTGGGAAAAGATCTTTCACCCTGCCTACCCATACTTGCCCACACAGAACAGAAAATCAAGCCTGTCCAAACCAGACAAGAAATACCCAGAATGCTTCGGCATTGAACAAAGCGTCCGACAAGGATAACCAGATATGATCATAGTCGCTCGCAGACCAGAGAATACACTCCCTTCATCAAACCAGCAATTAGCTTCCTGGACCGGATCAACACAGCGGAGCCAAAACTCAAAGAGCAGTCTCGTACACCAATGATACCAAAACCACACAAAATGCAGGTCAGACCCAAATACCTCGTTCACAGGAGAGAAACAAAGGAAACACATTACTCCTTCAAAATAGAAAATCTCACCTACCTCAAAGAGAGCTGGAACTAACTGATCTCATCAAGAACTGTTTGATGCTGCTAGGAATTTACATTGCATTGGCAATCAGAACATTCTTCTGATAACTACTTTGTAATTAACATCATTGTAATTGGATTAGTTACTTTTCAAATACATTGTAATTTCCCCATTTTACTCAACCTCATTGTGCAACTTTATTATAAAACCTGGCTTAATTTTTAACTCGAAGAAGAGATTCGGTGACCTACAGAGACGCCAACCCTTCACACATTCCGCAAAGACGGTTCCCTCCATGATGATCTGGTTAGGACCACGCCCCCAACAACCCACCCTCTCCTACTGGCACCTTCCTGTGCCACCGCAGGAAATGCAAAGCCTGCGCCCACACCTCCCCCCTCATTTCCATCTAAGGTCCCAAAGGAGCCTTCCTCATCCATCAAATTGTTACCTGCAAATCCACCAATGTCATTTATAGTATCTGTTGCTCCCAACTTAGTCTCCTTTACATTGGGGAAATTGGATGCCTTCTCACAGAGCGCTTTCGGGAACATCTCCGGGACACCCGCTCCAAACAACCCCACCGCCCGTGTCCCAATGTGTCAACTCCCCCTCTAACTCTGCCGAGGAACTCCAGGTCCTGGGCCGCCTCTACCGCCACTCCCCCACTACCCGACGCCTGGAGGAAGATGGACTCATCTTCCACCTCGGAACACTTTAATCCTGG
>NW_025202616.1:0-7966 GCF_004010195.1 Chiloscyllium plagiosum
ACTTCAAAAGCTTCATCACCACTAAGGTTGAAAGAAACGACCTGTGGTTTTTGCAAACAAAATAGCATCCTTCTTTTTGAACAATCATGTAGTTTTCAATTCTCCCATCATCTGACGGAAGTGGAGAGTGTGTTGTTGGAAAAGCATAGCAGGTCAGACTGCATTTGAAAAGCAGGAGAATCGACATTTCGCAAATAAGCTCTTCATTAGGAATGTGGTGTGTGGGCGGGGCTGAGAGATAAATGGGAGGGAAGTGGGGTTTGTGGGGGGAAGGTCGCTGAGAAAGCAACAGGCGAATACGGTGAATCAGGTGATCAGTATGAGGGCGGAGTGATGGACAGGTGCAGATTCCGGTGCCGAATTGTTAGGTAAGGGAAAACGAGGAAGCTGTTGAAACCCACATTTATCCATGTGGTTGCAGGGTCCCAAGCCGGAATATGAGGCATTCTTCCTCCAATCGTCGGGTGGGAACGGTTTGGCAATGAAGGAGGCCTAGGACCTGCATGTCCTTGTCGGAGTGGGAGGGAGAATTGAAGTGTTCAGACATGAGGCGTTGGAGCTGGTGGGAGTGACTGTCCCAGAGATGTTCTCACAAACGATATGCAGAAGGCATCCTGTCTCTACAATGGAGAGGAGCCAACGCCAGGTGCAACGGATGCAGTTAATGACATTGATGGAGGTATGGTAAATTTCTGATGCATGTGGCAAAATCCCTTGGGGCCTTGGGCGCAGGTCTGGGGAGTACTGTGGGCACAGATGTTTCATTTCCTGCAGTGGCAGGTAAAGGTGCCAGGAGTGGGGTGTGGACCTGACGAGGGAATTGCATGGCGAATTGTCTTTCCGGAATGCTGATACGAATGGGGAAGGAAATATATCTTTGGCGGTGGGGTCCGTTTTAAGTTGGCAGAAATGGCGGAGAATGATGCGATGTATGCAGAGATTTTGGTATGGAAGATGAGGACCAGGCGGTTGTGTCCTTTCTGTGTTGCGAGGGGTGGGTTTCAAAGTCGGTGAAGTGGCAAGTGGACGATATGTGCTGGAGGGTATCGTCAGACACATGGGAAGGGAAGTTGCGATCATGGAAGACGGAGGCCCTATGGGATTTTCTCACTTACTCCAGTCCCAATTCTCCAACTGGGCACAGCCTCTCGATTGGACCATCACTTCCCGCTTTGACCTATCACCTTCCTCACCTTCATCCACCTATCCCTTTCTCAGACATCTTCACCCTCAAACCACCCTCACTCCACTCCCATGCATTTATCAAGGGTGGCCCACAAGCCTCATTCCTGATGAATTGCTTATGCCCGAAAGTCAGATTCTTCTCCTCCGCGGATGCCGCCTGATCTGCTGTGTTTTTCCTGCAATACGCTCTCGGCTCCGAACTCCAGCAACTGCAGTCCTCACTTTCTGTTTCTCTATCTTTTAATGTGACCCTTACATCTAAAGATTACATCGGAAAGTAACGAAAAGGCTTTTCATCTTTTGGCAGTCTCTTGCCTTTTCTCATCAATTGTATCTCACTGGGTCACCTGTTATTTTTTACATTGTCAGTATGCACAGTTTCAACAAATTATTGCGTTTCAATGAACAAATATTCAATGCCACTGGTATTACATGTCCGATCAAGGCAGACGCAATTTTTCACTATTTTTGCAGATTTCTAATTATTGAAATATAATTTGCCGAAGAGCATAGAAAAGTACAGAACACTACAGGGCCTTCGCCCTTAGACGTTGTGCCTACCTTTTATTCTACCCAAAGCTCAAACTAAACTACATATCCTACATTTTACTGTCATCCATTGTGCATACCCGAGAAATGCGAGATGTCGCTCATGCTACCTACCACGACTTGCACTGCATTCACCACACCGACCACTCTCTGTGCAAACACATTACATCTGACATCTCCCCTAATTCTTCCTTCTTTGATTTTAAAATTATGCCCCCCATGATAAACATTTTCGCACTGAGAAAACTCTATTTATGCTTCTTATCAACTTTTACAACTCTATAAAGAAACCTCACATCTGTCTTTGGTCCCTTTCTTCGCAAGAGTTCTCTTTCAGTCCAGGCATAATCCTGTGAAAGCCTCCTCTGCACCCTCTCTATAATTTCAATATCGTTCCTATAATGAGATGATCAGAACTGAACCCAATATGTTAAGTGCACTATAACCATGGCTGAAAGAACTTCAGCATAACCTTGCGGCTCTTCAAATGAATCCCACTGCTAATGAAAGCCAACATATCATATGCCATCTTAACAATCCTACCAACTTGAGTTGTAACTTTGAGGGATATGTGCATTTCATAGAACCTGGTCAAACGTCTGTTGTTAGTGACAGGTCCTTTGAGTAAATAGTTTCACTAAATGGTGCAGGTGACAGCAAAGGGGTCGAGCTTGTTGGAAGTTAGTCAATATGGGCTTATGCAGTAAAGTGGGAAAAATGTTGTCACACTCCTGATTCGTGCTATGTCGATGTTTCACAGGCTTGGCAGAGACATGGGTTCCAACAGTGATAGCATTTAGTGTTTCTTGAGGCCACGATATTGCAGTCCTTGGCCAGTTCACTTTTCCGTTAATGTACATACAAAAGATATTGGCAGTGAAGGAATAGTTGCAGGAACCGCTACTGAACGTCAATTAGTGATGAATGGGTTCTCTCTTCTTTTGATTAGATTTCTATACATTGACTCAAACTTCCTTCGTGCCAGCCGTTGAGATCGGACAGAATTTTAATGCAGGAGCGTTTCTTGAAGCAATAAAGGCATATCTCAACTTGGAGTGGGGCGGTATTAGACCTTGTAATTGGGTAACGAGACTCAAGAAGTTTTTGAAATTTCAGTTGGGCATAATCTGACGAACAGTGATCATCGTTCTGTAAAATTTGGGACATTTATATATCAGGATGAACGGGTGGACAATTGAACGCGTAAATTGTGGGAATGTCATAAAAAAAGTAACTAAATCCACATATCTACATCTGTCAGATGAAGCATTTTAAAGCCAGTTCATCAGAGATCATGTCAAAGGTAAAATTTGGGACATTTATATATCAGGATGAACGGGTGGACAATTGAACGCGTAAATTGTGGGAATGTCATAAAAAAGTAACTAAATCCACGTATCTACATCTGTCAGATGCAAGCATTTTAAAGCCAGTTCATCAGAGATCATGTCAAAGCACCTTCCTGCAGGGATGAAAGACAACGATTTCAGGATTTGGGAATGATGGAGAACACGAGGTATTGAAAGAGCAGTTAAGAAGTTAAAGGAAAGTATGCAAGCGTTAGTCTAGTCCCTTGTTTAATGTAAAGCTAGCAAGGAAAATAATCTGATAGGAGAAATTAGGAGTGGGTAAAGAGGCGATAAAATGCCCTTGGCAGTTTGGTCTAAGTAGAATCACAATATGTTTTTGTATGCATATTAGGACGACCTGGTAGGTAGGGAAAGAGGACGCCCTCTCAACGTGAAATAAATAAAGGTATGTTTCGAGCTTGATAAAGCGGATGAGTTATTTAATGCGTATTTGCATCAGCATGTTATAACAATAAGAAATTGATGCCGGTAAGATTTGGGAGGGGCGTGCAGATATTCTTTTGGCATTTCGATATTAATGAGGAGCCATTTGGCATCTTGAGAAAAAAAAGTAGGCCAATCTCCCCGTCTTGATGAGATCTATTCCATGGATACAATGGAGAAAAATGTGGAGATTCCTGGGCCCCCTGCAGATATCATTCTACTCTCTTTAAATGCAGGGCAGGGCGCGGAAGGCTGGAGGATAGTTAGTGCTATTTCTACGGTTGAGGAAGATCGAGATACATTATTTTCAAAAATTATGGTTGGCCGAGACTCACGTCAAAGTCGCAAAATAATTACTTAAGTTTCTTACGGGCAGCATTTATCTGATTTTGGAAATGCAGGAGTGTGAGCATGGCTTTATGCTGAGGAAGTCTTGTCTCACAAATCTGTTTTAATTTTTTATGGATGTGATGTCTGGACGTACGACAGAGGATGGTGTCTGCATGGACTTCACTGAATTGTTTTCCAAGTTCCTTCCTCGTGGAATTGGTCAAAGTATTACCCCAGGTGGACCAGAAAGTAAGTCGGTCTTTTAAAAGCCAGATTTAATGGTGGATGGTGATTTATAGACTGGAATTCTGTGAGCACTGGGCTTGCAAATGCACCAATGGAGGAACCTCGATTGTTTATATTTGATCTGATTTATTTGAGTTATTATCAACACCTTAAAAAGATACGCTGAAGCATATAGTTTTACATGTTATCCAGGCAAAGCTAAATTGAATTCAGTGATAGTAATGGAACAAACTGCAGAATATGTCATGTCCAAACGAAAAAAAAGTGTAGAGAAAGATCTATTCTAAAACTCTGTGAGGTTCATTCATTATTTTTATAACAATGCAGCAGATGCTGCTCTTGCACCGTTTGGTACACAGTTTCAAAGTTTTCTCTCTTCTGGGATCACTCTTTATTTGGGTCCTTTGCCACAAGTGCACGAGAAGACACAGATGACTCCGAATACGGCTTTAACGTGGCCCGCTGAGTATTTAGCTCAGATCGGAAGAGAGGTCAATGATCCGATATATTTCACAGTAGGACCAACACTTCTATTCATTTTGAATCACAATGGTTGCATGCAACAGTGTCATTATTCTTTCCCCTTAATCTGTGCATCAAATCCTGCAAACCACCTGATCAACGAAGGACAGCCCAATCGGCAGTCCTACGTCCCCATGTTTACAAGAACCCGTAATCGTCAACTATTGGGTTCTTGCAATATATACCATTATACATAATCCAAAGTTAACGATTATAATCTATTACAGACATTTACCATCCTTCCTTATTAGTAAGCACTTGCTGAATTGTGTTACTCATAGAATTCATTGCTTGAGCTACCAAATTCTGCTCTTATATTTCCCACTGTCCTCACCACAGGAGATAAAAAGGGAGGTTAGTTATTATAAGTTTCTGTAAAGTTCCGATCATCAGCTCTAAAATAATGCTAATTAAACGTTAAAGACTTTATGTGTACTGCTATTATTGTCATTCATTACAATGAATTGTGGGTAGTTTCTGTTCCAGCTTACGTTGGAGGGTCAGTTAGTCAGTGCCCTGCTGTCATTCAGCTGCATATTGTTCCATATTGACTTCTGATATGGATGTTACTGCCCTTATTCTCATTAACCCTCCGGTCTATTCGGACAACATTTTATTTTAATTATTACTAAAATTTATTCGCTTGCACAGCTCAATGAACTTGACTGATCTTCTAGGGTCTGACAAGACATAATCCCAACATTATCATTTGTCTCTGTAATTGTGCTATCCTATAATTTTTAATGTTACTGCAAAATTAAGACTGTCTGTTCTCACCTATCTCTTATAAATCTGTGTCCTACACGCATCTGCAGGTATTGTTGTTTGCAAGAAATCCCTGTGAATGAGATCGTAAGATACTTTGTTCAAAGTAGACACTGCTACCTTTACATTACTCTGTGTCAAACCAACCATTGTGCAAACAAATGGCCTCAGCTAGTTGAGCATCGGGTATTTAATTCTGTTACTGCAGCCATATTTAGGTCAATGGGCGACCCGAATGTGCCACATCTGACCAGGAACTGCCGCAACAGCATGCAACTGAAGATCGGGGATCTCTGTGCAGCTTGATTCCGGGTTCTGTGGACAATAACTCTTCACTAGTAGTTTTATATCCGGGTATTCTTCTGGAATGTCAAGACATGATACAAAATGTGTCGTGCCTTATCCATTTTAATTCTCATTCCTCTTTGACTTCACGCTTCCATCGAAATTTTCCTCTTTCAATATATCCAAGACCGTGTTAGGGAACTGGAGCTGGAGTTGGATGAACTTCGGATCATTCGGGAGGCAGAGGGGGTCATAGATCAGAGTTATAGGGAAGTAGTAACTCCAAAGATGGCAGATAGATGGGTGACAGTGAGGGGGACTGGGAGGAAGCAGCCAGTGCAGGGACCCCCTGCGGCCGTCCCCCTCAAGAACAAGTATACCGTTTCGGATACTTGTGGGAGGGATGACTTACCAGGGGTAAGTAACGGGCCTCAGGTCTCTGGCACGGAGCCTGTCCCCGTTACCCAGAAGGGAAGGGTGAAGAAGAGCAAAGCAGTAGTAATTGGGGACTCGATAGTTAGGACCATAACAGTTAACATCATCAGCACAACACCCGTGAAGCTTTCTTGATATTTATATGTGCCGGTCTGTTCAGGTGGGTGGCATCACTTCTGGTTTGAATGTGGGATCTCTGTCAAAATGCTTGTGGGTGGTATTATGGTTTGAAAACCAAATCTTTAAGAATTCTTATGCGTGTCTCTGTTTAGACTGTCCAGGAATTGTGACCTTGATCAAGTGAATGTGTGCTGCTCTTTGCATGAGTGTACTGAGGCACACTTCAGGTGTTTCATATCGTATAACATTTTTTTGTGTTACCATCATTTTTTTCACATTTTTTTAAATTCTAAGTAACTCGAGGAAGTCAAGAGGGATGAACAAAACTAATAAAGAAGGAAGGGTTCACTGTCATCACTAATCAGGAAATATTCCTGTCTAGATCATACAACCATGAAGAATGCTGAGAACTCAATTAAAAACTATTTTGCAAATCTATTTAACACAGCATTTACTGAAAATGTTTGGTGCATGGTGTTCTCATGATTATCTGTGAAAGATTTATGAAAAAAACAAGAAAAAATACACATTATTCTATGTGTCAGCTAACCAAACAAATTGAGAGCAGAAATGCTGTTTGTGGAAACTGCTATCTGTCTAAATTACATGAAGAAGAGCAGACAGGGTGTTTCCTTGAGACAAAGGGAACGTGATTGCTGGATTTAAATTTAAGAGCGAGATGGATCGCATGGAAAGGAAGATAATTTTCCCGAAATGGACAGATGAATTACCATGGACATGAATTTACAGTAACGGTAGAGAAGTTTCAGTAGACTGCTAAGGATTTTTTTTACGCAAATGTTGACGGAAATGTCCAACTCGATGGATGTAAGCGTCCAGAACTCTCTTAGTATTTCAGAAACATTTAGAACAGTACTTGCAATGCACAGACATTGGTCAAGGGCTCAAAAGCAGAATTTGTAAAGTTAGTTATAATCGGAAGGCTCTGCTTTGTTGTTTGTATTCTGTCATTCTCTCTAACTCTATAACAAAGAACAAAGAACAATGCAGCATGGAAACAGGACATTTCGACTTATAGACATGTGTCGCCACATCTTGGTCTTTCACATTAAAATTGTCCTCGCTTGCAGGAAATGTAAAACACGCTTTCTGTTCTGAAAATATCTTCGTCTATGGGCTTGTAGAATAGTGGCATTGTATCTGCTTCCACACGACCCTCCTCCGACAACGCATTCCAGGCACTCATCACCCTTTCAACACAAAAAAGTTCTCACACACCTCTCCTAAATGTGAGCCGTGGCACCTTGAGCCAGTGCTTTTTCTTTCGTAACTGACTCCTTATGCTGGACACAAGCACCATGGTTTCCACGCTATCAATGCCAGTCACAAATTTATAAACACATTGTAGGTTACTCCTCATCTTCCTGTGCTCCAGTGAAAGCAAGCCCTCTTTGTCCAAACTTTCTTCACGGCTCAAACCACCTAAACAGGAAATGTCCCAGAAAGTGGGACAGCACGATGGCGTAGTGGTGAGGCGATGCAGTGGCTCAGTGGTTAGCATGGATGCTTCGCAGCGCCATGGTTCTGGCTTCAATTGCAGCCTCAGGCATCTGTCTGCGTGGTTTCGGTCCAGGTGCTCCAATTTCCTTCCACAGTTCAAGGATGTGCAGTTTAGCCGAATTGTCCAAACTATTTGCCCATTGTACGCAAGGATGTGTGTGTTGGGTGTGTAAAAGTCTGTGCAATGTATGCTGAAAGGCAAAAGGTCTGAGTGG
>NW_025202617.1:0-2552 GCF_004010195.1 Chiloscyllium plagiosum
TCCTGCTGTAACCTGCCACATCCTTCCTCACTTTTTCCTCTTCTTCTGACTGTCATTAAAACTGTTTTGATTCCTTTTTAAGTTCAAGCTGCATCGTCGGCAATTACATTCTCGTCATTTCCAAAGATTCTTTAGCATATCGAGCAAATTTTAGTGTCGAACAATTGCTGTAATTACGTCGCTATTTTTCACATCTGAAGGCAACTCTGACTGCAATTTCCAGCAGGTGTGCCTTGGTCATCTTTTGTCAGCCCCAAAGTCACTTTTCTAATCCAGAAAACTCGAAATGGCTCAACGACCTAATACTGCACCAAGTGCTGCTTAAAACAACTGAATTCAACACCTGGAATTAAAGGCATTAAAACATTGCACTCACCGCCTTTAAGTCCAACGACACTAATCCGAAATTGGAATTATCAAATTAATTGCGACAAGAGGCCTCAATGTGTTATGGATCAGGCGATGCCACATCAAAATATTTTAAGAAGGAAACTGATATCCTAACTTCTTATTATTTTAAAGGCAGAAATTTAGTGGATTCTCAGGTGACGTGCAGCTCGTCAAAAAACTCGGCTTTAAGCAAAACAGAATTTATTTAAACATTACAGTCGAAACACAATCAACTGAAAGCGCAAGTTAAAATAACTGAACTATTGGAAACACAACTGAGCCCGCAGAGCAATTCCAGTTCCAATAACATTCCATGAACGCACTCCTTGACAATGAGTAAATTCAAACGCAGGTTCTCACAGGCAGGAGACCTTTTAGAGAGAACTGCCAGCCAGGAAATATCTGCTGAATCTTGGAATATTTTGTTTGACTGCAACAGCATCTGATTCAGCTAAAGTAGCAGCTTCTCAGTGTCACAACTAAACCAGAGTAGCAAAACAAAAACCTGAACTGGGAGAACTGGTCACTCACCTGCCATTGGGAAAGTAGACATTTCAGCACCTCTGCTGTTACGACGTATCATGAAAAGTAATGGACAAAATGAGTTTTTTTTTCAAAGTGACAGCATTGTCATTTGAGATGATTGGGTTTTCAAATTCCTAAAAATGAACACGTGCACACCAAACATGGCAGATGAAAAGAACATAGTCACAGTTAACATTCTATTTTGATGTTTTGGTTTCTTCATATCTTTGGGAGAACAGGTCCAGATTTCATTTCATATGCATCCGTCAAGCATTGTGTGTTGTGGTCGACATGACATTTCTATTGATTCGTTCGTATATATCCCAAACCTGAAAAGAAAGCAACAGAAACAAATTTCCAGTTTTTGAGCTATTTTACTGTTTTTGCCCTGAATACGTATTAATCCACCGTGACACCTAAAATTAGTTAGGCCTTACAATTTGACACAACAAACATTAGGAGTGAAAATGTGTATTTTAAAACTAATCCACTAATTTCATGTACGTGACCATTCACATTCCAGAGCACTACATTGGCAGTTTCAGATCAGCAGAAGCAGAAAGCTTCACAGTGTTCATTACGTGAAGTGAGGATTTGCCTCGAATGCACTGAAAACGTTTTAATCATCAAGTTAATTTTTAAAGGAGTCTCTACAGGTTTTAGGGTAAACTAAAGTTCTTTTCGTACTCCCCAACATTCCAATCAGTAAAGCGATGGCATTTGCACTTAATGGACAGCAACAGACTGCCGCATTCCATTTTTCCATTTTTTGTTGGTAGAGGTTTCGAGTTCTGGAAGTTGGTGGGATGTTCGAAGCAGCAAAATGAATCAGATAGCTAGTTGCTGGACTTAAAGTAATTGTTATCAGTCCATTGTTATCAATATCGCTCATCCTTTGCATAGTCTGATGAGTGCAAACATGTTTCGCTGTTGTCAGTGATCGTCTCTCCATTAAATTAGGATAGTTGCTACTAATGTCATAACTTGACAGAAGCAGAACAACTTTGAGATGAAAAATGTTGATAATCTTGTGTTATCGCGACAGAGTAGAATGCTGCAGCTCGCATCCTCCGAATTTTCTGTTCCTATTCTTTTCTCTTTTTCATCTCTTTTATCTGATGTTGCTCCTTCGCAGATCCCACTCTGGCCCATCTGCAACTCATGGCAGATCCCACCCTGTTCTCTCGGCGATTCGCAGCCTGGTCTGTCGGTGGTTCATGCTTGTACGCGGCCTGGTCTCATGGCAGCAAGATGAGCTTTCTCATTTCAATTTATGGCTGCGTCTCAGCTTCACAAGCGAGTGGATCCTGCCCAGGCATGTTGCCGTGGCAACGGGGGTGATCGTAGTGCCGGCAGTTTTAGCAGTAGTGACGGAATCCATTGTGGAGACGTCGACAACAGACAGCAGACCGAGGTAAGTGAAGGACTCATCTAAGTCTGCTGAAGCCCTACTCTAAATGATGAAAACGAATTGATGTGAACTATTATCGATTTCTCTATTTTTCTGATATTATATCAACTAATACTTAACTTTTCAATGCGTCTTTTCTCTCCGTCCTTTGTGTCAAAGGAATTTGTTTTTACAATCCGAGGTGCCTTGTCAACTAAGATGACACAATGTATGGCAACTGTATACA
>NW_025202617.1:2672-3200 GCF_004010195.1 Chiloscyllium plagiosum
TTGAATTTAATTGTTTGATAACATCAAACCAATGAAATGAACCGATACTTTGAGGTGTAATGCCGAATGTTCTTAACAGTTAGGAAGAATGGCACACAGCACCAACAAAACAGACTGTCAGCCGAATAGTTCTCTGAAAGATATCTGTCCATAACTAAAGTTGTGCAACAGGCGATCAAATAAAAGGCGACAGCAGGAAATGCAGACGAGAATCTACAGAGGAAAATCTACCAAGAAGAATGGATAACTGGCTGAATTTTGAAACTTTAGAGTTAATTTTCCTAAATCATAATCAGCTTATTTTTAGCGGACCAGTACCATGGAATGGCACTTAAAGAAAGAGCTAAAAGTAAGAATTTGGAAGCAGGTTGTGGTTTTACTGTTCGCTGTTGGACTGAATGAATACAAGTATTAATTTTTATTTAAAAAGTGAAATCTGGGATAGTTCTTTGCCTCTCGAAATTTAAAAGATTGTGCTGCAAGATGAGTTTCTCTGTGTGTCTGGTTTAAATTAGCAGAGGAGCTTTC
>NW_025202617.1:4941-7966 GCF_004010195.1 Chiloscyllium plagiosum
CCCGAGTTGCATAGGGATGCAGCACATAATAAAGGGAACTGTTTTGTCTCCACCTAAAACAATACAGACAATTACACGCGAAGGGGAGAACTAAGAAGTGGAAGGGCACCGGACAATACTTGAAATTCACTTCACAGGTCCCCTGCCAACGTTTGGCAATGGACATATCTGCATTCTGATCATCATAGATACTGTGACAAAATGGGTCGATGCTTTCCTTGTTATTTAAATACAACCAAAGCAACAGGATATATCATAACAGTGATGGTATTTACAGGATGGGGTCTACCTCGCAGTAACAAGTCAGATCGATGAATCCATTTCAAAGGCTGAGTCATGCAAATTTTGATAACTATGCTTGGTATCAAGCAGAAATTCCACATTGTATCCTAAACAATTCAGTGGGATCGTGGAAAGCATGAAGCACAACCAAAAAGGGGTGATTAGGAAGATGGTGCATCAGAATAAGAAAAGCTGGGATACAATACTTCCGTTTGGCCTCATGATGGTATGCATCACCATCGTCTGATCTCCAGAATCAACCTCGCACATTGTCATGACAGGCCGACACCTGAAGGGAGACGAATACCTGTATGGTCTCGACCTCACAGAACCAGAATTCACTGTCCGGGGTCACAGATAAGCAGTGCTGGCTCACACTTAGAACATCAAGACCACTCAGCTCAATGCGCCTGTCAAGTGAAGGACGAGAAGGAACGTGAGCAAGGCGTACTTCAATAGCAATGTTTACCTTTTTTTGTATTTGATGAATCTCTAGAAAGTGCCATTTTCTCATATGCTATCTGCATCAGTTTCATTGCTCCAGTATATATTGGGCTTAGCTTGAATAGGCATGGTCCTGCAGTCACTGCCTTTCATGTTGTTATCCATCACATCAGGAAAAAAAAGGAGGTCCTTGGCCTGGAAGGGCTCTCAAAAACATGATGGATTTCAAGAAAAATGGACAAATAGGAAAGAATTCTGGGTACCTAAGGTGAGCCTTAACAAACATAACAGTGCTATTACGCATGCTGCATCATCCAGTTAGGCTGCAACGACCAACAGCCAGTCAGCTGTGTACCCGGCAGTTGAAAACCTATCACATACACCCGAATTTGGTTGGAATGTCATCGTCAGGGCGAACGGAAACGTCGAGATACAAATCCACGCTCTAGGCGGTCAATCAAGAATCAACACACAGAAGAAATTGCATCGGAATTCTTCGGGAGAACACCAAATAAAAAGGCGAAATGGAGCAAGGCCAAGTTCAAATGTGGTGGTAAGTGATTATCAAATACTTACAGTGTGAAAACAGGTCATTCTGCCTGACAGGTCCACACTGACCCTCTGAAGCGTATCCCATCCAGACCCACTTCCCTACCCATGGTGTACATTGCCCGTGACTAATGCACTTTAGCTAAACACCGCAGGTCACTACGGGCACTTCAGCAAGGCTAATTCACTTAAACAGCATATCTTTGGCCTGTTGGACGAAACTGGGAGCACCCGGAAAAGACCCATGCAGAAATGGGACAATGTGCCAACGCCAAGCAGATGGTCGGCCGAGACTGTTACCAATCTCGTTCCATGGCACTGGGATAGTTCGCTCCGTTTTCAGTTGCATTGCATTCTGTTCAAGTGTACTATTACGGATGCACTCGACAAACCTGTCCACAAGGCTGCCCGGACAGCGCCGGTTCGAACAGTCAATCTGAGATTAAAATCCCCCGATAATTGCCAGGCACTTTGTACAGGAATTATTCATTTATTTATTTATTGCCACGCCAATGTGATGTTATTATTTGGTGTCGTTTTGACTATGCGGACAACTGAAATTTTATGTCTTTGAATTTTTAATTTCCACCCAAATGGATTCCAATTAATTATGATGTCGTTCTTGAAAATCAGAGCTACACCACTTCCCTGAACTTCCTGTGTGTCTTTCCGACTTCTCTGAACACCTGGAGATGCAACTCTCCATCGTGGCCATCCTGTAACCATGTCTCCGTAATGGCAACTACATTATTTTCATCCGCGATGAGTCGTGTTGTTAACTCATTAATCTTATTACGAATTCAGATAAAGTGTCTAATGGTAGTATTCATACCCTCATGATTTCCAACATATCTCATAATATTTACTGAGTTATCCATCCCTTTTTACTTCTTTCATAGTCTGAATTGTACTTGAACCCTCTTGCATATATGCAAATCGGCTGTTTATCTTTTTTTTACTGTCATACTTCCCGTCGTTTTCCCTTTCCCTCGCCCCTCCCCGTAGTCCCTATTTTCAAGTACGCGTGAGCACTCTGTTTATACTTCCGTGTGAATGCAGGTTCCAGATCGGCTCAGATGGAGACTGTCCCATCAGTACAGATCTCCCCTGGTTCCAAAACTGATGCCAATGCCTATGAAATGGAATTCTTGACATTTGACACCAGGACATGATATGCCGATGGTCAGTTTTTTGTAATATTGAACATGTTTTATCTATTTGACTGTATTTGTGTCATCAGGTTGGAAGTCTCCTTTTTTTGCAAAAACATAACTCGGATTAATTCCCACTTGGTAAAAACAATGATTGCAGATGCTGGAAACCAGATTCTGGATCAGTGGTGCTGGAAGCGCACAGCAATTCAGGCAGCATCCGACGAACAGCAAAATCGACATTTCGGGCAAAAGCCCTACATCAGGAATAAAGGCAGAGAGCCTGAAGCGTGAAGAGATAACCTCGAGGAGTGTGGGGGTGGGGAGAAATTCCCACTTGGAATACTGTGGAAAAATGTAATCAGCACACCTTGGGAAGCATATATTGAACTTGGGCAAAGTACGATGTTCTCTTCCGTGTATATCAACAAAACCCAACGAACTTTTCAAATCATTAATTCCATTAGTTGGTGCATACCTTTGTCAACCTGAATATAGCAAAGGCACACCTGAATCATTTTGTTTAACGCTAGAAGCATCCAAAGCCTTGGGAAGGAATGTAGCAAAACTTAACGACACTATTTCTTGGATTTCAGGAC
>NW_025202618.1:0-1544 GCF_004010195.1 Chiloscyllium plagiosum
ATTTGGAAATAGATTGCTGCTCCGTCAGTGTCACTCTTTCAAGGTCCCTCCCGAATGGTAAGTCTAACTACAATACATGGACTCTAGTGGTTCAGTGCGGCAGTTCACCACCACCTTCTCAAGGGCAACAAGGGACAGACAATACATACTGGTCCAATCATATTCTATGAATAAATTAAAATGAAAAATATTGTCCAAACATGCCCAATGCTGGACACTATGCTTTCGGTTTTGTGAGCTCAGGCTGGTTGGGTTCAGTCCGTAACTTGCTTGTTGTGAACAGCTGAAGGGTTAATCTGTCCCTTCGAGACATGGCCTATATCCCGAATATCACATTGACATTGACATTCACACACAACATTATCTGAGCTCTGAGATCGACATAAGCAATTCAAAATATACTCATATCTGACTAACATGTTTAGACAGCTCACAGTGAAAGTTTTACCACAAAAATGATTATGAGTGAATATTACCAGGGAGAAAGTGAGGACTGCAGATGCTGAAGATCAGAGTAAAAAAAATGTGGCTCTCAAAAAGCACAGCCGTTCAGGCAGCATCTGATGAGCAGGAGAGTCGACTATTAGTTCACAACATTAATACAAAGGAAACTAATTGCATATTTTCAAAATTCTTCCACTTAATAATAATTTGGTCTTGGATGTGGGAATGAGATTCATCATTTCAATGCTACTTACTATGAGTTGGGTACTGTTTTCATCATATTGTTGTTATAAAAGTGAACTGGATAAATGGGTGTATTTTGTGCAGATTGGATAATCTAAATGTTGGTATTATGAAAGGATGTCAGACCTTCAGTAAAGAGACTTTGCTGTTAATGGTTAGAACAATGCTGCAAACATGTAAACAGAAATTGTCAGCTAAAGTCACACACAAGGACGTTGGGCTGGGAACATACTGGCCATCAATGGAGCTGCACAATTCTGTTTGGATACTGACATTGTGGGGCTAACATACACTGGATATGGTTCATGAGAGATTTTATGTAAGATGCCATGTGCTGGAGGAGCCCATCACCTTTATAACACCTTCATTCAGGATCGGGTCCAAGGTGCAGAATTAGAGTTTAGGTGGCACACAAGAAGCGATATACTTGCAAGACATGGCTATTTACAGGGCATTGTTACAAATGTTGAACTGTGCCATGTGCTAGTCCATTGACCAGTCTGCCCACACACATCGCCACATTGTTCAGGTATGTCTGTAACCAGTCTATTGTGAGGGATTGTGTGAGTAACTGCCCAGCTCCAATTTGGAAGCTCTCTGGACAGATCTTGGAGATGGCCAGTGTTTTGGAGGTCGTGGTGAGGCCCAATAACACTGTGTCTGAATTCAGGCTTTTCCTCAAAGTCATTTCCAACAGCTTTGCTGTCTGCAAGATGGTGTGTTCACTGATCTGAACATGAATCGGCGGTTTACTACAGTCACTGAATTGTGTAATAGTTAGCTGTGCGCTCTGGTATTTCAATTATTGTTCACTTCAATTGTTTTCAACTGAAAAAATATTGATGTTTGGTTTATTT
>NW_025202618.1:1695-2797 GCF_004010195.1 Chiloscyllium plagiosum
AGCTCAGGTGAATTGGTCATCGTGTTGGGTTGCTCTTTGGAGGGTTAGTGTGAACTGGTTGGGCCAAAGATTCTGTTCCCACACTTTAGGGAATCTATTCTAATCATAGTGCTCAGCATTGCTGCTGGATCTTGTGACTGCTCTGCAACAGGTTTTGCGGGAATCAATAATAGGGAAACCTATAATTGACCACATCGTAACCTTTCTGCCTGCTGCAGATACAACTCTCCATTTCATATATCAGTAAGAAAGGTGACTGTACAGTCCTTATAGGGAGCAAGGGCTATGTTCACATTTTGCAGACACTCTACACAATGATATGGACTGAATGGTACAGAGTTTAAACAGGTTAAGCAACCAACGACGATGCATCCATGAGGTACAATGGCCCATCGGCGGCGGCAGCGGCATCATATTCTGTACAACTCAGACAGTCTTCAACTTCCTAGATCGACATACCTCCCACAGAACAGTAATCATCCCACCCCGACATACCTCCCACTTTACAGTAACCATCACTACCCGACATACCTCCCATTGTACAGTAACCATTAGGGTCCGACATACCTAGCACGGTACAGTAACCGTCACGGCCCGACATACCTCCCACTGTACAGTAACCATCACAGCCCAACATACCTCCCACTGTACATTAACCATCACGGCCCGACATATCTTCAACGGTACATTAATCATCAAAGCCCAACATTCCTCCCACTTTACAGTAACCAACGGCCCGGCATACCTCCCAATGTACAGTAACTATCACGGCCTGACGTACCTCCCACTGTACAGTAACCGTCTCGTTCCAACATTACTCCCAGTCTACGGGAGCCAGATCAGGTGATTAGCACTGCTGTCTCGCAGCGCCAAAATCTTGGGTTCGATTCTGGCCTTGGGTAACTAACTGTGTGGAGTGTGCACATTCCCCCGTGTTGCATGGGTTTCCTCCGAACGTCCAAAGATGTGCAGTCCAGGTGAATTGGCCACATTAAATTGCAAAGTGTTTTAGAACATAGAACATAGAACATAGAAGAATACAGCGCAGTACAGGCCCTTTGGCCCTCGATGTTGCGCCGATCCAAGCCCACCTAACCTACAC
>NW_025202618.1:4758-7967 GCF_004010195.1 Chiloscyllium plagiosum
ACCACATTTGCTATCCTCCTGTCTTCTGGGACTACTCCTGTAGACAAAGAGGACATACAAATCAAGGCCAATGGCTCTGCAATCTCCTCCCTTGCTTCCCAGAGAATCCTAGGATAAATGCCATCAGGCCCAGGGGACTTATCTATTTTCACCTTTTCCAGGATTTCCAACACCTCTTCTCTACATACCTCAAAGCCATCCATTCTACTTATTTGTGACTCAGTGTTCGCATCGACGACAATGCCCTGTTCCTGAGTAAATACTGAAGAAAAGTATTCATTCAGTGTCTCCCCAATCTCTTCCGCCTCCACACGCAACTTCCCACTACTATCCTTGACTGGACCTATTCCTACCCTAGTCATTCTTTTATTCCTAACATACCTATAGAAAGCCTTAGGGTTTTCCCTAATCCTACCGACTAAGGACCTTTCATGTCCCCTCCTTGCTGCTCTTAGCTCTCTCTTCAGGTCCTTCCTGGCTACCCTATAACTCTCAATCGCCCCAATTGAACCTTCACGTCTCATCTTGAGATAGGCCGCCCTCTTCCATTTAACAAGGGATTCCAATTCCTTATTAAACCACGGCTCCCTCGCATGACCCTTTCCTCCCTGCCTGACAGGTACATAATTATCAAGGACACTCAATAGTTGCTCCTTGAACAAGCTTCACATATCATTTACACTCTTGCCTTGGAGTCTACTTTTCTAAGCCACACATCCTAAGTCATGCCTCACCGCATCATAATTTCCCTGACCCCAGCTATAACTCTTGCCCTGTAGTACACAATTATCCCTCTCCATCACGAGAGTAAAAATCACCGAATTATGGTCACTATCCCCAAAGTAAAGTAGTTCGACGCATGGTTACATTGTTACCTTTTTGTGTACACTTGGCGTTGTCTATCTCATATTCTGCAGGTAAGGATGCCCTGAAGCATGGGACATTGACGGCACCAATCAGAGGCGTCGCAAACGGATGAATGGACAACACAACAATCAACAGACAGGAATGTTCCCAGCCAGTTGGAGAACACGACAGCGGTCTGGGGACATTCGTTTGACCGTCCTCCAATGCGGACTTCGGGACAAGCAAAAGCAAAAAGTGGCGGTCATGCACACAGACACTCCTACACGCACGCACACTCCAACATACACGCACACAAACTCATACCCACACATACACACACTGCTCCAGTCACACTCTCGCAGACCCATGTAATTAAATCTCGACAGTGTTTCCCCTTCCTCCTGCCCTCGTCCTGCGAGGAGACCATGTGTAATCCCTTTAACACTTACTTCTAAACACTCTCTCGCTTCCGATTTGTTAGCACCTTTTGGTGATCTTCTACACCTAACAATCAAATATGATCAACTTCGTCGTGAGGAACGATCGGGTGGGGCCTTCATGCTGAGTGTTTGACAGATTCAATATAATGTCCCTTTTTGAATATTTTACACTGTTTCTTCAAATGTTTTCCACTATTTCCTCATAGCCATAGATTTCAGTCTGTTTACCCTGTTTATCTTGATCAATTATGCTCTGAATCTCATGCAATTGACAATTCGGCTTCGAGTTCTAGATTATTCATTCGTCAGTTCACCTTAAAAATTTATAATTCATTTAAATTTCAATTTTGCACGATTTCTCGGGGGACCTCTCATTGTGGCATTACTCACTCACTCGGCTTCATCACACTGCTGTCGATCTGAGATCGTCAGTCGAACAATATGTTACTCAAAGAAACACTGCCCAAAATATGCTCTGAACTCCTCTTTGAATATCTTTCTTGAAAGTGTGATTGTTTCAAATTATATGAAGACTGAAATCTCCCAAAATTAAAAAGTGTCTTTGTTTCAATTTCAAATGTATTTCGCCTTAATGCAGTGATGATCAATGAAATTATTTTTATAGCTTTAATCTCTTCGCATGCCTTTGTGTTTGACACGTTGTATCGAGCATTTGCATTCAGGCTGACTGTACTCCATAACCTGAGGCCAGATGTATTCGCTGTTATGCCATTGTTACCCATTGCTGTCAGGGTTATCTCTACAGTTTTCCCATTCTGACTGTGTCCCCGCAAGTTTGTACACCATTGAATACTAATTTTCCAAATTTCCTTCACCTTGTAACCATGTCTCTCTTGTGACAACATCTTATTTATTTTTGTACTCCAAGTCCATCTACATTATTAAACATGAATTGTCCATTTAAAAAAAATCATTATTTGCTTTTTACCACAAGTTCCTGTCACAAACCTATTCTCTGGGGTACAATTTTAGTTAAAAGCTGACCTTTCATACATGGCTTCAATCACAGCCCCATGCTTTTCAAATGCTTCTCATTTTCTCCTTGGGTTTTCAAAGCTTCTTTCACCGGTCAGTTTAAACTCTCGGTCAGTTAAAAGCCCTGCCGTAAAGCTGTAAATATAATTGACCAGGACACTGATACGTCCAGGATATGGGTGTCTCTGAATCATCAGCAGTCATTGCCCACCCCTAGTTGTTCTTGAAATGAACAGCTTTTTAATTCTTTTCAGAATGCACTTGAGAATCAACCATATCGCTGCGGTTCTGGAGTCACAACATGACGTCCACACCAGGTGACGTTGGAAGATGCACTTGTACAAAGGCATAAAAGTAACAGCTGGATTTTAGATAACAACTGTAATGATGTAACTGCAATTTATAAACTGTTAATTGCATATTTTTCAAGAATTGTTTAATTCAAGTGTTAACATTGGTGCGGTTTGAATCAGGGTCGCCTGCACTTTAGACAAGCTTTTCAGATAACTTGACTCATGATAACAGCACTCAGCTATCAGTTTGCCTGCTAGCAAGTGACCCATACCTGAGTACAGATGCCCGTGCATCATGATTCAACACCCCTTCATTCTATAAAACTGTTCGATCCTGAAATCTTCCTGCACACGACTGACATCACTCATTGCCTCTCCATATGGCATCCCTCACTCTCTATGCGTCTGTCAGCACATTGTGCAGCTGCTTCAGAGCCTGAGCTAACAGAATTCTCCACTTCGACGGGATGAGGCAACACGGGTCAAAGATGGAAATAGGGATTTTCGACACCACTGTGGGACTCAGTAACATTCAACATATGTAAACCTCATAACATCAGTTTACTTTGTGATTCACTCTATTTTTCTAACTCCTGTAGGATATCAGGAATTGTGTGACTCAATAGATCTCCCA
>NW_025202619.1:0-7968 GCF_004010195.1 Chiloscyllium plagiosum
AATGAGTAGAACTACTTTCATTCATTCAATGGCGCAGGTTTCACGCATTGTCACTATCAAACTGCAAACGTTCTCTACATGAACCAAACTACACGTCCTAATGCAGTGAGGGGAGCTTTTCACAATCATTCAATGTGTCAAGCTTAAAGCTTTATTTCAATGAAGCTGCATTCATTGAATCAAACTGCAATCATTGATTCAATGTATCAAACCTTATTCCTTCTTTCAAAGGAACAAACCTATCTCCCTTTTTTAGTGAAACAAACTGCATTCAATGTAAGAGTCTGCAGTTGCCAATTCAACTACTCCCATTCATTCAATGGCACAAGTTTCACGCATTGTCTCTGTCAAACTGCACACGTTTAATACATGAACCAAACTGCCCGTCTTAATTCAATGAGTAGAGCTTCTCTCATTCATTCAAGGTGTCAAGCTCACAATTTTCATTTAATTAAACAAACTGCATTCATTGAATCATTGAATCAAACTACGATCATTGATTCAATGAATCAAACCTTCTTCCTTGTTTCAATCGAACAAACCTAATATAATGTATCCTACTACACTCGTTCATTCCATGAAAGAGACTGCACACGATATTTCAATGAGTAGAAGTACTTTCCATCGTTCAATGCCACAATCGCTAACGCATTGAGTCAGTCAAACAACTTGAATACATTTAGGTCATGAAGCAAACTGCATTTCTCAATTAAACGAATACATTTACCCATTCATTCAATGTCACGAGCTTCACACATTGTCTCAATCAAACTGCACATATTCACTCCATGAACCAAACTGCCCGTCTTAATTCAATGAGTAGAGCTTGATTCATTCATTCTTGTGTCAAGCTTATCGCTTTCATACAATGAAACAAACTGCATTCTTGATTCATTGAAGCTAACTTGAATGATTGCTTCAGACTATCAAGCGTGATTCAATGTTTCAAGGAAACAAACTCAACACGCTTATTTAATGAAAGAAATTGCACACGTTCACTCCATGCACCAAACTTCACGTGTTAATTCAATGAGTGGAGCTTCTGTTATTCATTCAATGTGTATACAATTAAACAATTAAATTAAATAATTTGCATACAATTAAACAAACTGCATTCTTGATTCATTGAATCAAACTTTAATGATTGATTTAGTGAATCATGCGTTATTCAATGTTTCATTGAAACAAACAACACGCTTATTTAGTGAATGAAACTGTTCCCGTTCATTCAATGAAAGAGGCTGCACACGTCAATTCAAAGCGTTATAGATACTCTCTTTCGGTCAATGCTTCAAGCTTAACGCATTGATGCAATCAATCAAATTGCACACATTTGGTTCGTGAAGCAAACAGCATTTGTCAATTCAATGAATACATTTACTCTCATTCTCTCAATGTCACAAGCTTCACATATTGTCTCAATCAATCTGCACGCATTCACGCCATCAACCAAACTGCTCGTGTTAATTCAAAGAGGTAGCTTCTCTCATTCATTCAATGCATCAAGCTCAACGCTTCAATTCAATTATACAAACTGCATTCATTGAAATTAACTCCGATTATTCCTTGTTTCAATGGAACAGACATAACTCACTTATTTAGTGAATCCTCGTGCACTCATTCTTTCAATGAAACAGACTGCACATGATAATGCAACGAGTAGAGTTTCTCACAACTGTTCAAAGCCTCAAGCTTAACGCATTGATTCAATCAACCAAACTGCACACTTTTAGTCCATGAAACAAACTGCACGTGTTCATTCAATGGGTAAAACTTTTCTCTTTCATGAAATGCCTCGAGCTTAACGCTTTAATTCAATGAAACAACCTGCTTTCATATTTCACTCATTGGTACAAAGAAACAAATGCATTGATGTAATTGAGCAAACGTCACTCATTTGTGGAGTGAATTTAACTGCATTCATGCAATCAATGCAGAAAACTGCAAACATTCATTTGACGAGGAACCCTGCAAGTCCTATTTCAATGAATCGAGCATTTTCCATTCAATCAATGAAAGTAACTGCACGCGTTCATTCAATGATACAAACTGCATGCATTCATTAAATGAAACAGCCTGCTTGTGTTAATTCAAGAAATACAACTTTTCTTGTTTATTCAATGTCTCGAGCTTAGCAACCATCTGTATTCATTCAATCATTAAATCAAACTGCAAGAATTGATTCAATAAATCAAACAGTATTAATGGATTCAATCAAACAATCTTAATTCATTTAATTCGTGAATCAAACTGCATCCATTCATTGTATGATGGCGAACTCGTTACACATTGTTTTGTTGGTCGGAAGCAAATGATATTATTAGATGGATGCCTGTCAGCCTGGAAACCTGTGACTTTTGCTGTGCCTCAGCAGTTGATATTGGGCTCGTTGCTATTTTTTATTTACATTAAGTATTTACATGAACATGCACAAAACATGATTCGTAAGCAGGCTGGTGCCATGAAAATATGTGGTATCGTGGGCAGTAAGAAAGATTATCAGAAATTGCTGCAGGTCCTTGATCATCTGTGGACTTGCACTGAGAATCAGCAAATGATGTTTAAACAGATAAGTGTGAGGTCTTGCATTTTGGAATGACAAATCAAGGTAGGAGTTTCACTCTTCAAGGAAAAGCAACAGAATCACTCATGTTGTTCATATCGTGTTTTTTTTTCCTAAACTAATGTTAAGAGTCAGGCAAGTGTAAAATCAATTTCATAATTTTGTCAATTTAAATAAGCCAAATTATCCTTGGTGTTGGATTTCATAGATTAAAAAGAAAATTCACCTTTGATTTTCAAAAAAGAGAGAAGAAAAAACGACGAATTTAGTTGATTAATCTAATTTAAAACGTTTTTGTAATGGAAATACTGGAACACACCATACTGTTCTGCGGCAATGATACTCTGCAATCATGGTAATGATCCCTGAATTTGTTTGTCACCTACCCATTCAAGATTGTTCCTCATATTCTTTAATTTCCTGTTGTGTTCCGAAAGAAAATCGGTTGTTTCTTGATTTAAGTTTAGTCTTAACTTATCCACAATAACATTATGTGGAGAATTTAACAAATTGACAACACATTAACGTCCTCTCCTAATGAATAAGCTCCACATTCTGAAACTCTTCCCTCTTGTTTTCGGTTTTTTGCCCAATTGAAGCAACTGGAATGTCCTTGGAGAAAGATTGAATTGGCGTATTTTATACTAATAACCTACTACTTTATTCCCTTTATGGCAGGCTTCAAGTTTTTGTTTTTGTTCACTACTCTGACCAACAGAATGTTGATGTCTCCATGAATTCCTGCCACATCTATTATTGAAACTCCTTATTTGTACTAATTCAGTTTCCAAATTTACTGAGCCAATATTGGGACTGATTTTTATCGTAATTCATTTTCAAGCCAATAAACGCTCAGTATCATGAATGATAGCACGGATCAAATGTTTAAAGGAGAACACAGGTTCGTGTGGAACGACTGCACACACACAGAGTACAGATGTCTTGTGTACGAAATGAAGACACAATGATCTTTTTCATTTATTATACTGAACAGTTATGAAAGCAAACAGACTCTAGGTAATGGAACGGAATAGGTCCATTATCTCTGCCATCATTTCTGTGATACCTGATGATATCGGCTGTCAGGCCCGGGCGACTTGTGTGACCTCAATCCAAATGGTTTCCTGAGTACGTTATCAATAATGATGTTAATGGTTGTACGTTACAGCCTTCCTAATGCATCTGACATGCCTGTTCTAATAGAAGTTGGTTTATTGTCCTCCACCGTGAAAACTGAAGCAAATGATTGATTCAGCATTTCTACCATTTCAGTCTTCCCTCCTATTAGTTCTACGGATTCATCTTCCATTTATCAAACATACGCCTTAGTGATCTTTTTATATGCTTTCCGATTGTTTTGTTATCATTTTCTATGTATCATTTCTTTCATAATGTACGGTAGCTCTTTGTTTCTTTTTCTGTTCAAGTATCTCCTCGTTCATGTTTGAAAGATTCCTAACCATCCAGCCTGCCACTCGCCTTTGCATTGTGGTTTCCCTTAGTTTTTGACTTTATATTGACCTTGACTCCCTTTTTAGATTACTTTACAGTGTGGAAACAGGCCCTTCGGCCCAACAAGTCCACACCGAACCGCCGAAGCGCAAACCACCCATACCCCTACATTTACCCCTTACCTAACACTACGGACAATTTAGCATGGCCAATTCACCTGACCTGCACATCTTTGGAACTGTGGGAGGAAACCGGAGCACCCGGAGGAAACCCACGCAGACACGGGGAGAATGTGCAAACTCCACACAGTCAGTCGCCTGAGGCGGGAACTGAACCCGGGTCTCTGGCGCGGTGAGGCAGCAGTGCTAACCACTGTGCCACCGTGCCGCCCACCTTTTTTGCCGCCCTGTGATGGACCTTTTTTTTTACCGACTTAGCATATTTCTCTCTCATTGAGATATTGTTTAGTTGTGAGGGATTGAGTAGCTCCTTAATCAACTGCCACTGCTCATCAGCTGTCTTACATTTTAGCCTTCCTGCCTATCCAAATGGTCCAGATATGTCCTCATGCCTATATAATTTCCTTCGTTTAACGCCAGAATACTAGCGTGGGATTCCACTTTTTCACTTGCAAACTGAATTTTGAATTTTATTATGCTTTGGTCACTACACTCTAGAGGTTCCTTGACTATGATGTCACCAATTAATTATTCTTGATTACGCAATGCAAAATCCAGAGTCGCCTGCTCCCTGGTTGGTTCCACAACATACTGCTTCAAGAAACAATCTCTAATATATACAATGAACTCTGCGCCAGGTTACCCTTGCCAATTTGATTCTGCAAATCTATGTGCATGTTAAAATCACCTATAGTTATTGCCATACCTTTCTTACAAGCCCCTAATATTTCTTGGTTTACACGGTGCCTCACTGTTCAAATGCTGTTTGAAGACCTACAGATTACTCCTCCCAAGTACTTCTTTCCTTTGCTATTACATGTTTCTACGCAGAGGGATTCCACTACTTGATTCGCCCAAGCTTATGCCATTTCTCATTACAGCACTGATCCACTCTTTCATCAGCAAAGCTGCTCCACCCCCTTTTCCTTTCAAAATATATTTTTCCAAAGAACTGTGTATCCTTCGGTTTAAATTCCTGGACCTCACCTCCTTGGAACCATGTCTCAGTAATCGCTATCAAATTGTACCCATTTGTGTCTATTTGAAGCATTAACTTCTTAAGTCTGTTTTGAATGCTTCGTACATTTCGATGCAAAGCATTTAAGTTTGGGCCAAGGTTAATTTTCCCTACATTTTTATAATTGCGTACTAGATAAAGAAATTCCTCTGTTCTGTGCCTCACATCTACTGTCTTGTAGCATTTACCGTATCGCTGAGCTGTACTATTACCTCGTCCTTTAGATTGTCTTTTCTAATTACCCCAACAACTCTGCTTCCCTCTTTCCCAATCCCATTTCGTTCCGTGATTTGGAAGGAGCCATTGTGCAATGAATCATCAATATTTTCTGCCTGTGTAAAATGTAACTCAGATAGACACATAATCCGTGAGAGTTGATCACTCACTGAGTGATTCCGTACAAACACAAATCAGCCCCAATTTCTCAAAGTGATTTCAACGCTGTTTTCACGCTTGATTTCAGCATTGAAGAGTTTTAACATTTTTTTAACATTGTTCTCATACAACTATACGGAATGCTCTCATTTCATTTCCCATGAGACTCTTTGTGAATGAAATCCAATGTTCACAGAGGACTTATGTAACTTCACTGGGAGAATGGGCTTTTGATCTTTTCCCTAAATGTGTCTCATGTATCATATTATTTGTTCGTGCCTTGCGGCTCCTGGGTGAAATTACATACGTTTGTCTCGCGACACATGGCTGAAACGGTAGAGAAAAATATTGGCAGTTACGTTCTCAAGGTTACTTCGATTGTCTTGCAAGATAACTGTCCCAGTACGGTCTGTTCACACATTTCTGTTTGATATGATATGATTTTTGGCATTCCACAATTCTGTTCAAAGAGAACTACTTGTCCAGAATTCCCACCTTCCTCATTTTAATGATCCAAAAATCATTTAACAGGAGGAAATCTTATCAGTAGAACTGAAGATTGCATTTAATATTCCAATACAACCTGGAAATTCACTCTGATCAGAAAATGAAATTTCAATCATAATAAACTCAATATGAAGATTCTGAAATTCACCATTTACCCAGGACTAAACAACCATCCAGTATCAGGTTTCTTTTGAACAATCGCTGACTATTTTTGAAAGGGGGCATCAACTAAACCAGACATGTTGCAAACTCATTCAAGCACATACTGCACTATCACATCACCATGCATTCACATAATATAAACTAAACACTGCTCTCAAGGCGCATGGAGGGACAAAACACAAATGACATAACAGCAGTTCGGCACCAACAAACAAAAAACCCATTCAAACCAAAACTCAAACGGTTAACACTTTGCACACTCGAACATTTCACATCCAGACAACGAAGATTCAGTACCTCAAACACTTTCTCTCTCATTCACTCGATAACTTGTGGACATTTTCTTCCAATCTCAATTTTAAACTTTATGCTTATACAGTCAAGAAAATAAAATCGTTTCTCATCTAATGATTTACATTCCAGAAATGGTGGATACACGTTTATGTCATCTATCCCTGATGAAGAGATTATGTTCGAAACATCACTAACTTGCTACTCGGATGCCGTCAGACTGGCTGCGTTTTTGAAGCGCTTCAATACTTGAACAGCTAAACAAGCTCAACAAGCTTTTCAGTCACGTCCTGCCCGTGGATGCTCACTCTCAGGCTTTGTGGCTGCTTTTAATCGTCCAAAAACCATGTCCAATTGCTTCATATGGCTAATTCACACACTGTATCCCTTTGATACAAACTGTCCCTTCATCTTTAAAACCGGAATTATGAAATAAATTCACTAGACCCTTTGAGTCCGCTTGCAGTATCAAAGTGCTTCAATGTAAATACTTTGCACTCCGCTTTTCATTGAGCTCAAGCTAATAAAGAGAATGCTTTCATTAGATTCGCCTTCCACATTTCCTCAATTTGCACACTTGTTTGTGCTGGTTTGTGGTTAATTTGTAGGTTATACTAGTCCACTTCTCCTTGGTTTTATCTGTTCTGTGATCAGCAAGCTGTATTGCATCTAGCAGTGTAACTATCTGTTGTTTTTCTGCAGTCAGTGCAGCCAGTAATGTACTGTTCACCTCCTTTAATTCACACGCCTCCTGAGACAACACACAGAACATGGTCAACACAATCGTCTCCTGGGAGACATTCCTGATTTACTTGAGAAACCTCCATTTTTCTCGAATGGAAGGGATCAGGATCGTTGAGAGCGAATGAGAAATACTCAGAAGTGACTTACAAACTGGCATTTATTCGAAAGGTTCAGAGTGATTTATGAAGAGACTGATAAAAATCATAAAACACCATGTTATAGTCCAATACGTCTGTTTGAAAGGACAAGCTTTCACAAGCTCTGCTCGTTAATCAGGTAACATAGAACATAGAACATAGAACATTAAGCGCAGTACAGGCCCTTCAGCCCTCGATGTTGCGCCGCCCTGTCATACTAATCTGAAGCCCATCCCAACTACAATATGCCATGTAGGTCCATTTGCCTGTACTGTGACGACTTAAGTGCACTTAAACTTGGCGAATCTACTACCGATGCAGGCAAAGCATTCCATACCCTTACTACTCTCTGAGTAAAGAAACTACCTCTGACATCTATCTTATACCTATCTCCCCTTACTTTAAAGTTGTGTCCCCTTGTATTTGCCGTTCCCATACTTGAAAAAGGCTCTGCCTGTCCACCCGATGTAACCCTTTGATTATCTTGTATATCTCTATTAAGTCACCTCTCAACCTTCTTCTCTCTAATAGAACAGCCTC
>NW_025202620.1:0-1093 GCF_004010195.1 Chiloscyllium plagiosum
ATCTGCTGAGGGAAAGATAATTATGTTATTCTGAAATTCTCCTTTTGTTTGTCTGCTAACTGTTAACATACCCCTGACTCTGTCACAAAGTATCTTAATGGCCATTAACAAAACAAAATTGCAGCAACTGGTCCTCATGATGTAATGGTAGTGTCCCTACCTTTCAGCCAGAAGGTGTTTTGCGGTTGTTCTCTCTGAACTCTCTTATATTCTGTGCTATACTGTCTCTCTCTCTCTCTCTTTGAGACCTTGTCCTCTACATTTCTATTTCTTTCTGACTTTGCTGTTAATCACCAGCATGTCCCTCTTTCACTGTGTTGCTCAGTCTCTCTGAGCTCTCTGTTTTTCTCTTTATCGCTGATATTTCTGTTACAGACGCCCTGATCTCCATCGCACTGTATTAATCTGCCTCTCTCTTCCTCTCACTCTCTCTCACTGTCTGTATCTCGGGTCTCTCTCTCTCTCTCGGCTCTTTTCACTCTGTCTTTCTCTCTCATTCTGTGTGCTACTCTCTTTCTCTCTGATCTCCCTCTTTCTGTATTCTTTCTCTCCCTCCCCACAGTTCTCTCTCTGCACTATGTGCTGTCTTGTCTTTTCTAAGAGCTTGCTGCAAGATTCCCTTGCTCAGCTTCCTATAACTGTCCATCACTCTCTGTCCTTTCTCAGCTTTCCCTGTGCTAGTCACTTCCTCCTTGAGATCACTTTTTCCTCTCTCTCTCTCTCTCTCTATGGTCACTTTCTTTCTGTTTTATTTATCTTGTTCTCTATGTTTTCTGTTAGTTTGACTCTCCGATCTCATTGTCAGTTTGTCCCTCTATCTCGCTCTCTCTGTTACCCTCCATGAATCTCTTCCCTGTTATCTACTCTATCTTTATGTCTTTGAGTTGCTCTGTCACCCTCTCTGTTCTTTTCTGTTACCCATCTCTCCTTCTGTGACTCACTCCATATCTCTCTCCCTCTCTGTTACCCATCTCTCTCTTAGTCTCGCTGTAATAAACTCTGTATCTCCCTCCCTCTGTTACCCATTCTTCCTGAAACAAACTCTGTATCTTGTGCACTCCACCTGTGTTACTCTCTCACTCCCTCTTTCTCT
>NW_025202620.1:5773-7969 GCF_004010195.1 Chiloscyllium plagiosum
TGCACTCCCCCCCGCTCTTTTGCATTCCTCTCCCCCTCGCTCTCACTCTCCAACGCACTCTCCCTCTCTCAATTACCCTCTCACTCACTCCCTGTCTCACACACGCAAACTCACTCTCTGTCTGCCTCTCCCTCTCTCCCCCTCACACATACTCGCTCTCTCTCCCCTCCAGCTCTCCCTCTCGCAGACACGTACACCCTCCCTCCCTCATGCACACTCTCTACCTCTCTTTGTCTCCCTCCGTCTTGCCTCCTCTCTCTCTCTCTCTTGCACACACACACTCTCTCTCTCTCTCTCTCATCCTCTGAGCTTGTGTTAGTTTGCTGTCAACCCTGAGCGTGTGCTGCCTGAGTGCAGCACTCAGCCCGAGCTCCGCCAATAGCAGGAGACCTTACACTGCATGCTGACTTCACTTCCCAAGTTTAGAACACACAGTTTTTTTCTCATCCGGTAGCGTTAAAAAAAAAACCCTACCGACCCCAGCGAGCGACAGGAGCGGCCCGTGAGTGAGAGAGAGAGAGCCGGAGAGAGGGACAGGGAGACAAGGAGATACCTGGTGCCTCCTGGAGCGGGGCGCTGGACATAATGGACTGCACCATCAAGGTAACACACACACAGCAGACAGCTCAGAGGCTGCTGCAGCCCGGAGCTGACAGGGGAAACGAAGCCACCCACAGCAGCTTTCATGTCAAACTCAACAGAGCGCGCCTTCTCTCTCTCTCTCTCTCTCCCCACTCTTTCCTTCCAGTGAAACTCTCTTCCTTCCCGTTAGCGGTTCGAAGTTTGCAATTTAACAACCAGAGAGAGAGAGATAAACCCCAGTGTCCGGCGGACGCACACTCTCTCAACTCTCAAATGCACATATTGCAAACAGAAAAACCACTGAAGAGGCTGTTGTCTTCGTCAGGAGCTTCTCTCCATCTCTGGGGAAGACACCTCCCATCTCTCAGTCCTGAGGAGAGAATTTTGTCAGGATCAAATCCGCGGTCCATGCAGAATTTACGAATTGCGATCTGATTTTTTAAGCGGTTTGGGGTGTGACCCATTGGAGTTGGAGAGATTTTGTTTTTGCAAAATCTAAAGAACTCTAGGGCGGTTTCCTCTCTCGTTCTTTCTATCTCTCTCGAACACACACACACACTCACTCTTTCTCTCTCTCTCTCTCCTTCCCCACATCTCACCTGTGCCTCCCCACGCCCTCAAACACACACCTTATCCAGTCATGGACAGTGGGAACAGACCCTTCGGCCCAACCCGTCCATGCCGACCCAGATATCCCAATGCAATCTAGTCCCATCTGCCAGCACTTGGCTCACATCCCTCTGAACCGTCCCAATCCAGGTCCCAATCTAGATGGTTTCGGAGTGGAGCTCTGCCGTGGGTGAAGAGGGGAGAGTGGGGGAATTATGTAAAAGTGACCAGTCGGTGTGAACATTGGCGATGACCATTCCTTCAGGAGCTGGAGAGCTGGAGGTAGAGCGGAGGGAAGTGTCCGGAGAGAGGGACAGGGAGACCAGGAGAGGTATTCTATCTCCCCCCCGCCCAACGTCAGTTCAAGGATGGTGCGCGTTTATTTAAAGCGAAATTGACATTAAACTCAAAAGCAAATTTCATCAGGTGCCTTATCTCAATCGAGGAGGCTTCCGGCCACAAAACTCATGTTTCCTGCTCTAATTTCCTGAGGCTGTGTAGCAAAGCGAGGTTGGGGGGTGAAGAGAGTGAGAGAGAGAGAGCGAGCATTCTGTTGCAAGAGCAGTTAGGAGTTTTGGGGGGGGGGGTGTGAGTGACGGCTGGGAAAAAAAAAGGGGAACTAACCCCCAGCTCAGCCCAGCTACCTCTCCCGAGCCAGACGCACAAACTGAAACCATCCCCAAGAGAAGCGACTTGGGCCAGGTCTGCAGAGCGGGCGGAGCGAGCTCTGGAGGAGTTCAGTTATTTTGCAGATCTGTATGTGCGTGCGAGAAACCGCAAAACAGCTCCGAGCTCGCTGCAAAATAACTGCGATGACCCGACCTCTCTCTCTCTCTGCAAAATCAGCAAGCAGTCGCTGGCAAAAAAAAACTTCTGCTTTTTGTATTCACACCAAGTGACTGGGGAGTGCAGCTGTCTCCCCATCACAGATCAGGGCGGGAGGGAGGACTCCAGAATACTACAGGGGAGGGGGAACTGAGAGGGGGTAGAGGGAGAGGGGAGCGA
>NW_025202621.1:0-7970 GCF_004010195.1 Chiloscyllium plagiosum
ATAGCATGGAGACAGACCTCTCAGTCCAACTAACCCATGCCTTCACTTCGTCCCATTCTCTCCAAACCTTTCCCATTCATACACTTATACACATTTTTTGAAACGTCCTGACTGCATCCACATTGAACACTTTGTCTGGAACCTCATTCCACACACAAAACAGTCTGTGTTTCAAAAATAATGCCTCTCAAGTCTTTTGTCAAATTTGTTCCTCTCATCTTAAAAATAAAGTGCTGCTCGTCTTGAAACACCCCATTCGAGAGAATGTGCACTTGCAACTGGCCTTATTTATACACTTCAGGATTCCTTTAAATGTCTGAAAGATCAACCTAAAACTCCTATGCTCCCGGGAACGAAGTTCACGCCTTTCCAGCCTCGCCTCATAACTGAAAGCCTTCCGTTCCCAGCACCAACCTGTCAAATCTGTTGTGAATAATAGGGCGACCAGAACTGGATTCAGTACTCGAGGAGAGGCTTCCTCAACGTCTAGGTAAATCTCAAAATAAGCTCCCTTAAACAACGCTAAGATCCGAACAATGAAGGCAAATATACTACAAAAAAACTCTAATCACCCTATCCATGTGTGACTCAAACTTCAAAGAATTATGTAACTGAGCCACTAAGTCGCTCTTTTCTGCAGCACTATCCAATGCCATACTTTCAATTGTACCAGTCCTATCCTTGTTTATTTTACCAAAATGCAGGACCTTGCATTTATCGAAATACAAATTCATTTTTCACTTTTCAGCCCTGCAACCCAATTGATCATGGTCTCTTTTCAAACTTCGATATCCATCTTCAGGTCCACTGTACCAACAATTTTGGTGTCATTTGCAAACCATGCCTTCTAAATTCTGATCCAAATCATTTAAATAAGCAACAAACGAAAGTGGACCCTGCACAGATACTGGGAACACTGTCGGCCACAGACCTCCACAGTGAACAACAGCCCTGCACCACCACAGCCCGTCTCCTGTCACTGTGAAGTTTGTATCGAATTGGCAAGCTCATCCTGAATCCCACATGTTCTAACTTTTCCAGTTATTCTACCATGTGCAAATTTGTCAAAGACTTTACTAAAGTCCAAGTAAACAATGTCTACTGCTCTTTTCACATCAATCATTTTGGTTATTTAATACAAAAAAAAATTAAATTTGTGAGACGCAATTCCCCTCACACAAAACCGTACTGACTGCCCCTAATCATGCCTTGCCTCTCCAAATGCTATATTTTAGAATCACCTCCAATAGCTTGCCCACGACGCTAATCAGATTCGAATCTGTAGCTCCACATCCTTTTTCAACATTAGCACTTCCCGTCATCCAGCACTTGACCCAGATTATCGACAAAAGTATTTCTACAAGGAGCCCCACAATCTACTCCCTGACATTTTCCAATGTCCTGGGAGACGCTAGGTTAGGGTCTGGAGATTTACCGTAGTCCATATTTTCTAAGACGTCCACCACTTCCTCTCGTTTAACGTGAACTGTTTGCAAAACATCAACACTTATTTCCTTGAGCTCTTTCGACTTCTTCAATCCAACTCAAGCATGACGACCAGGTATCCCAAACTTAATTTGAACCTCTTCCTTGAATTTATTCCATATCTCTCGAAATCTATGTTATTCATTTGCATGCCCAAATGCCTTTTGCATGTCTTAACTCTACCTGCATTTACCACTAATTTTAGAAGTTACTTCTAAATACAATCCCCTCTCTGTGTGAAGAAGCTGCCCCTTTGTTCAATTTTAAATCTTTCTCACCTCACCTTAATAAAAAAAAATAGTTTCAGACTTACCTATCCAAGGGAAAAGACGTTTGCTATTCACTTCATCTATAACCCTGGTGATCTGATAAACACTGATAAAATCAACCCTCGGCATCCTACGCCTCAGTGAAAAAGTCCAGACTATCCAATGACGCCACATAACTAATATCCTCCAGTTTGGGTAACATATAGACTCGAAGTGCAGCACGAAGCCATCCAGAGTATGACGTCAATCCAGCCACGAGAAACAATAACTAGTCTCCATTTGTTTCGCCGTTGCCCAGATAGTTTGGTGACAGGAACTTCGCAGATTCATTTTGGCTGGCTTTCTCCATCGTAAAAACTGATGCAAAATGTTCACTTGTGGGCGGCATGGTGGCACAGTGGTTAGCACTGCTGCCTCACAGCGCCGGAACCCGGGTTCAATTCCTGCCTCAGTCGACTGAGTGTGTGGAGTTTGCACGTTCTTCCCGTGTCTGCGTGGGTTTCCTGCGGGTGCTCCGGTTTCCTCCCACAGTCCAAAGATGTGCAAGTCAGGTGAATTGGTAATGCTAAATTGCCCGTCGTGTTAGGTAAGGGGTAAATGTAGGGGTATGGGTGGGTTGCGCTTCTGGGTCGGTATGGACTTGTTGGGCCGAAGGGCCTGTTTCCACACTGTAATGTAATTTAATCTAATGCAATCTAATCTTAATATCTCTCCCATTTCCTGAGTTTCAAAAATGACACCCTCCGTGATGTTCAGGGTGCCCGGCTCTCTCTCTACAGTTGCTCTCTTGCTTCGTATGTGCTTGTGGGAGCCTTATCCTTTGCAGATAAAGTTATTGCATATTCCCGTTTTGCCCATCTGCTCTTCCTCTTAAGAAAGTGCCTGCAAGAAAATTATTTGTACCCACTTTGGTTGGAAGAACAAAGGCATGGAGTATTTTCTAAATAGGAAGAGAGTTCAGAAATCTGAAGTGGAAAGCTCTTGTCCAGCTTTCTCTTCAGTTAGACTTGCAGGTTGTGTCAGTGGTTCGGAAAGCAAATGCAAAGATGACATTTATTTTGAGCTGACTCAAATATAAAAACAGAGATGTAATTCTAAGGCTCTAATAGGATGTGGTTAGGCTACATTTGAGTTAACGTGTGCAGTTTTGGACCCCATATTTCTGGAATGATAGATGGCCCTGTAGCGTGTTCAGAGAAGATTCACAAGAATTGGCACATGAATTAAAGTTTAACATATGAGGAACATTTGGGGTTTCTGGGTTAATACGCGATAGATTTTAGAAGAAGGGGGATCAAATTGAAACATGCAGAATTCTGGCCTGGACAGAGTAAATGTTGGAAAGTTGTTTCCATTGTTGAGAGGGACTAGGAATTTAGGGCACAGCCTTAGAGTGAAGGATAGACCTTTTAGAATGGAGGTAAGAAGAAACTTCTTCAACCAAAGAATGGTGAATTTGGAATTCATTGCCACAGAAGGCTGTGGAGGCCAGGTCAGTACATGTAAAAGAGAGATAAGTGCTTGGTTGCTAAGGAGATCAAAGCTTACGGGGAGAAACCGGGAGAAAAGAGTGGAAAAAAAAACTATCAGCCATGATCGAATGGTTAAGCAGAATCGATGTGCCGAATGGCCGAATTTATGCTCCTCTGTCCTATGGTCATATCGTGACACTGAACACTTCTAAAAGACTCCAATTATCAGACGACTATTTACCTGTGAACAACCTACGCCAATCGAATTTGGAAAGTTCTAGTCTGATACCATTAAAATGTGACTTACTTCACGAAGAAACTTAAAATGTTATACATTTCTTATCCTTTTCCACAACTATTTAAACTTAAAAGAATTATGATAACTGGATCCAAAGCGTCTACTCTCACTTCAGTCACTTGCCCTGCCTAATTACCCAATAGAAGGTCACGTTTTGTTGCTACTCACGTCTAAACATTTCCAGGTTGATTATGAAGTTTTCTTGAATATATTGAACAAACTATTCACCATCCAAGCCTGTAACAGGTGGTAACCCAGTCAATGAGTGGAAACTTAAAAATCACCCACTGTTACAAGCTTCTAATTCTTACTTGTATCTGAGATCCCGCTATTTATTTGTTTCGCTGTTTTTCTCAACATTTGTGGGGTGGGATGTGGGGACAACAATATGATCCAAGCCAAATTATCATTCCTTTGTTATTTAAAATCATTTTTTTCACTGCCAGTGAAAAAAGGAATGTTTTCCTTAATCAAAAACGGCGCCACTCGGCCTTTTTAGCGTCCCTTTCTCACCTTCCTCTATCCTCCTCATACTTGTAAACCTCACCAAATACACAACCAGAGCCCTCACTTTTATTGTTCTGGCAAGCTCGTCATCCCAGTACCATTCATGTCAAACTGGATCCTCTCTAATGCCAGCACATTTTTCCTTCTATGCAGTCTGACCAGGGCTGATATATCCTCAACAGTATATCTCAGATCTTGCATTATACCTCCTTGAACTAAATGTTACAATGGCCTTTGCCTTCTCCACAGTCAACTGAACCTATATGTGAAACTAAAGAGTACTCCTTAACTTGGACTCCCAAAGGCCTTTTGCTCTTCAGATTTCCGAAATGTTTCCCTGTTCAGAAAATGATCAACGCCTTTACTCCATCTACCAAAATACATAAACTCATATTTTCCCACTTTAAATTTCGTCTCCTACTTCTTTGTCCACTCTCTTAGCTTGTCCAAGTCCTTCTGCATCCCGCCCACTGCCTCAACATTACCGGACCCTCGACTTACTTTTGTGCCATCTGCAAACGTGGCAACAATGTCCTCAGTTCTTTTTCTCGACCTTCAATTCATGACGTGAACAGTTGTATTCCCAACACTGACCCCCGTGGAACTCACCAAGTTTTCAAATCATGTCCATTCGCTCTTCTTTGTCTAACTTGTTTGTTACTTCATCAAAGTATTCTAACAGATTTGTCAGGCATGACTTCCATTTGACGAAGCAGTGCTGACTCTGCCTGATGCACGGCAGCATACTTGACGGCCTCATTCTTAACAAACGACTCTAAGACGTTAACAACAACAAAAATCAGGGTGCCTAGCGATTAATTTCCTGCGTTTACATCAGAGTGGTGCTGGAAAAGCACAGCAGGTCAGGCATAATCCGAGGAGCAGGAAAATCGACGTTTCCTGCAAAAGCCCTTCATCAGGAATAGAGGCAGGGAGCCTCCAGGGTGCCGAGGTGAATGGGGGAGTGGGGCTGGGTAGAAGGTAGCAAAGTGTACAATAGGGAATGGCGGTGGGGATGGAGATAATAGGTCAGAGGGGTGGGTGGTGCGGAGAGGTGGGGAGGGAGATTGGCAGGTACGACAGGTCATGAGTACAGTGCTGAGCTGAAAGTTTGGAACTGGAGTAAGGTGGGGAGACGGGATATGAGGAAACTGGTGAAGCCCACATTGACGCCCTGGGGTTGAAGTGTTCTGAGGCAGAAAATGAGGCGTTCTTCCTTCAGGCGTCCGGAGGTGAGGGAGCGGCGGTGGAGGAAGCACAGGACATGCATGTCCTTGACAGAGTGGACGGGGTGTTGAAATGTTGGGCCACGGGCAGGTGGGGTTGATTGGTGTGGGTGTCCTGGGAGATGTTCCTGGAAGCGTTATGCCAGGAGGCGCCCAGTCCCCCAGTGTAGCAGAGACCGCATTGGGAGCAACGGATACAATAAATGACATTGGTGGATGTTCAGGTGAAACTTTGATGGATGTGGAAGGTTCCTTTGGGGCCTTGGATTGAGGTGAGGGAGGAGGTGTGAGCGCAGGTTTTGCAATTGCTGCCGTGGCAGTGGAGGGTGCCAGAATGGGCGGGTCGATTTTGGGGGGCCTTGGACCTGGCCAGATAGTCAAAAAGGGAATGGCCTTTTCAGAAAGCGGAAAGTGGTGGGAGGGAAATATATCTTTGGTGGTGGGGTCTGTTTGGAGGTGGTGAAAATGTCGGCGGATGGTGCAGTTAATACGAAGGTTGGCAGGATGGAAAGTGAGATCCAGGGGCGTTCTGTCCTAATTAGGGTTGCAAATGTAGTGTTTGAGGGCGGAGTTGCGGGATGTGGATGAGATGCGTTGGAGTGCATCTTCAACAACGTGGGAAGGGAAATTGCGATCTTTAAAGAAGGAGGCCATCTGGTGTGTTCTGTGGTGGAACTGCTCCTCCTGGGAGCACAGTTAGTTTCCTGCATCAGCCTCCCTTCTTTCTTAAAAAAGGTATGTTGCATTAGTCATATCCCAGTCATTTGAGATCTTCCCTGACTCCAGTGTTTTCTGAAAGATCACCATCAATGTGTCTTCAATCACTTCAGCTATCTCCTTCAGTTTTCTGATGTGTAGTCCATCTGGTCTTGGTGATTTACCCCCATTCAACTTCCGAGCATCTTCACTTTACTGATGTCCAGTCCACACACTTCTGCCCCATGTCTCTTTTGAAATTCTGGCATGCTGTTGGTGCCATCCACGATGAAAACTGATGGAAAATACATCTTCAGATCCTCCGTCATTCCTTTGGTACCCATTGCAAAAACGTCAGTCTGATTTTCCATTAGCCTAATGTCCACTCTTGCCTCTCTGTAATCATTTAGATTTCGACGAAAAATCTCATGCAGTCTTCTTTTATATATATATATATATATATATATACACACACATATGTTAATAGCCAACTTAACCTTATATCCTTTCCTCTCTGCTGTTTTTGAAAAGCTTCCCAATTAGCTGGAATCCACTAATCTCGAACTCATTGCATGTTTTCTCTTTTGCTTATTTTGTGCTCTCCCTGACATGCCTTGTCAGTCTTGGTTGCCTCATCCTCTCCTTAGTATATCTCTTCACCCTTGGGATGAATTTCTGCGTGTCACCTGATTAAACCCGAGAAACCCCTGCTATTGCTGCGTAAGTCTCCTTCCTGCTGGTAATCCCTTGAAGTCAACCCTGACCAACTCCACCCACATTTCCGTGTAGTTACCTTTACACAACTGCAATCTAGTTACAACTGATTCGATCTTGTCCATCTCAAACCAAAGGATGAACTCAGGTTGAACTGCCAACTCGGGTTCCTTCAGCTTGTGCTCCCTAATCAAACTTGTCTCTTCACGTATTACTAAATACAAAATTACCTGTTCCTTATTGGGCTCTATCAAAAAAGGCAATGCCACAGACATTGCTACAAATCGTTTTCTTGAGATCCAATGCTAACCTAATTTTCCAAGTCCATCTGCACATTAAAATCCCCCATGATCATTGCAATAGTGTCGTTCTTACATGCCTTTTCTATCACCTGGTTTGCTTTCATCGCCACATCCTGATGACTGCTAACGGGACTTGTAGACCAGTTCCATCGATGTCATTTTCTTTCCTATATGGTTCCTTTATTCTACGTACACGGATTCCGGGAAGTTATGCCTGTATTTCACTTCTTGCTGGAGGAGAAAGTGAGGACTGCAGATGCTGGAGATCAGAGCTGAAAATGTGTTGCTGGAAAAGCGCATCCAGGGAACAGGAGAATCGACGTTTCGGACATAAGCCCTTCTTCTTGCTGTCAATTTAATTGTATTTCTTACTAACAACGCAAGTCCGCCCACTCTGCCATCTGCCTACCTTTTCAGAGATATGCATTCTTGGATATTCAGTTTCAAGTTCTGATTCCTCGCAGCCACGTCTCTCTGATATCCACAACATTGTATATACCAATTTCAATCTGTGCTACAAGCTCACTCGCCTTGTCTCTCACTCTCCAATCTTTCAGAACAAATGTTCCTGCTTTAATCTTGCTGAACAAATGCCAATTGCTCAGGTAGCAGTGCAAAAAATATTACTATTTTGTTTCTTTTTTTTTGGAATTTATTCCCGAGCTTCTCATAGAATTTTTCAGCAGCAGGAGCTTCATAATTCTCTCTGTATGAACAACTGGGTCATTCCCCTGCAGACCAGATGAATATCTTAAAGCTGGGAATCCAGCCTTCAGAACTCTTAATTCCGGCAACAGGGAAGAGTCTCTATTTCCTGGAATACAGCATACCCAATTACACCTTCACTTCGGTTTTCATCCTCCTCTTGAATTGCTTTCTCAACCACAATGCGGTAGTCAGTCTGGTCGTTCTTCCTATAGCGCCAACTTTCATCCACCCAGAGAACAAGAATGTCAATCCTGTTAGTTAAACTGAAGGGCTGAGGCTCATTAAGCAAGACC
>NW_025202622.1:0-2914 GCF_004010195.1 Chiloscyllium plagiosum
CCCTCTGATTATCTTGTTTGTCTCAATGAAGTCACCTCTCAACCTTCTTCTCTCTAACGAAAACAGCCTCAATTACCTCAAACCTTCCTCATGAGACCTCCCCTCCATACCAGGCAACATCCTAGTAAATCTCCTCTGAACCCTTTCCAACACTTCCACATCCTTCCTATAATGCGGTGACCAGAACCGTATGCAATACTCCAAGTGCGGCCGCACCAGAGTTTTGTACAGCTGCAGCATGACCTCATGGCTCCGAAATTCAATCCCTCTACTAATAAAAGCTAACACACCGTATGCCTTCCTAACAACCCTATCAATCTGGGTGGCAACTTTCGAGGATCTATGTACTTGGATACTGAGATCTCTCTGCTCATCTACACTACCAAGAATCTTACCATTAGCCCAGTACTCTGTATTCCTGTTACTCCTTCCAAAGTGAATCACCTCACACTTTTCCTCATTAAACTCCATTTGCCACCTCTCAGGCCAACTCTGCAGCTTATCTATGTCCCTCTGTAACCTGCAATATCCTTCTGCACTATCCACAACTCTACCAACCTTAGTGTCACCCGCAAATTTACTAACCCATCCTTCTACAACCTCGTTCATTTATAAAGGTGACAAACAGCAGTGGACCCAAAACAGATCCTTGCGGTATACCACTAATATACTAGAACTCCAGGATGAATATTTCCCAAAATTACCACCCTCTGTCTTCTTACAGCTAGCCAATTTCTGATCCAAACCGCTAAATCACCCTCAATCCCATGCCTCCGTATTTCGTGCAATAACTTACCGTGGGGAACCTTATCAAACACCTTACTGAAATCCACATACATCACATCAACTGGTTTACCCTTATCCACCTGTTTGGTCATTATCTAAAGAACTCAATAAGGTTTGTGAGGCATGACCTACCCTTCAGAAAACCGTGTTGACTATCCCTAATCAACTTATTCGTCCCTAGATGATTATAAATCCTCTCTGTTATAATCTTTTCTAACACTTTACCTACAACTGAAGTAAGGCTCACTGGTCTATAATTACCAGGGCTGTCTCTACTCCCATTCTTGAACAAGAGAACAATATTTGCTATCCTCCAGTCTTCTGGCCTTTTCCTTTAGACATCCAACTCAGTCCCCTATTCCCAATTTCTCCCCAAACCCTTTGATCCATTTAGCCCTAAGGACTACACCCATCTCTTTTGAGAAAACATTCAATGTTTTGATTTCCTGTGGCAGGGAATTTCACAGACTCCCCACTCTCCGCGTGAAGACGTTTATCCTCACCTGAGTCCGAAACGACTGATGTGGCTCAGTGACGACAAGGGCAGGTGAGAGGCTGGGAATCCCGCAGCGAGTAACTCCCCTCCTGACCCCCCAAAGCCTGTCCACCATCTCCAAGGCACAAGTCAGGAGTGTGAGGGGATACTCCCCACTTGCCCTGGATGGAGGCAGCTCCAACAACACTCAAGAAGTTCAACACCATCCAGGGCAAAGCAGCCCCCCCTTGATTGGCACCACATCCACAAACACCTACTCCCTCCCCCACCGACGCTCAGTAGCAGCAGTGTGTACCATCTACACGATGCACTGCAGCAACTCACTGGGACAGATTTACAAGGATGCTGCCAGGGTTGGAGGGTCTGGGGTACAGGGAGAGGCTGAATAGGCTGGGGCTGTTATCCCTGGAGGCTGAGGGGTGTCAGAGAAATGGTGGTGGAACTGAACAAGTACTTTGTGTCGATCTTCACAGTGGAAGACATGAGTAATATCCCAAAGGTCCAAGGCAGTCTGGGCACAGAGGTGAGTATGGTGGCTGTCACTAAGGAGAAGGTGATAGAAAAACTGAATGGTCTGAAGGTGGACAAATCACCTGGACCAGATGGACTACACCCCAGAGTTCTGAAAGAGACAGCTGAAGAGATAGCAGAGGCTTTAGTGGTGATCCTATGGGAATCACAGGGTCCCAGGGGACTGGAAAATGGCTCATATAACCTCCCCCCACCCCCCAAAGGAAGTGAGACGAAAGATGTGAAATTATAGGCTGATTAGCCTGATCTCAGTCATTGGTAAGATTTTCCAGTCTATTGTAAAGGATGAGATTTCCGAATACTTAGAAGTGTATGGTAAAATAGGGCAAAGTCAGCATGGTTTCATCAAGGGGAGGTCATACCTGACAAATTTGCGAGAATTCTTTGAGGAAGTAACAAGCCGGTTAGACCAAGGAGAGTCAATGGATGTTATCTACCTGGATTTCAAGAAGGTCTTGGACAAGGTGTCGCACAGGAGGCTGTTGAGTTAGATAAGGGCCCGTGGTGTCAGAGGCAAAGTGCTAGCATGGATAGACGTTGGGCTGTCTGACAGAAAGTAGAGTGTGGGGAAAAAAAGATCCTCCCCAGGATGGCAGCCGATGGCAAGTGGTGTTCAGCAAGGCTCAGTGTTGGGACCACAACTTTTTACTTTATACATTAACGATCGAGATGAAGGAACTGAGGGCACTCTGGCTACATTTGCAGATGATATAAAGATGGGTCGAGGGACAGGTAGCACTGAGGAGGCGGGGAGGTTGCAGAAGGATTTGGACACGTGAAGACAGTGGGCAGAGAAGTGGCAGATGGAGTATAACATGGGAAAGTGTGAGGTCCTGCACTTCATTCGGAAGAATAGAGGCATGGACTATTTTCTAAATGGGGAGAAAATTCAGAAGTCTGAAGCACAAAGAGACTTGGGAGTTCTAGTCCAGGATTCTCTCAAAGTAAACTTGTCGGTTGAGTCAGTCGTTAAGAAGGCAAGTGCAAGGATGGCATTTAGTTTGAGAGGATTAGATTAGATTAGATTAGATTACTTACAGTGTGGAAACAGGCCCTTCGGCCCAACAAGTCCACACCGACCCGCCGAAGCGCAACCCACCC